>NC_133658.1:134972752-135272752 GCF_037893015.1 Macrotis lagotis
TTGCAAGGGGTTGGGATTGGATGGCCTGTCCAGGACCATAGGGCTGGGTGGATGCTGGGTCTAAGGGATGGTATGTGGACTTGGGGCCTCTTAGCCCAAGAGCCTGGGATATGTCTGCTGTCCCACTCAGGTATACTACAGCACATTTAAGAAGAGGGACAGAGTGAAAGGAGAGAGAAAATATAGTATATGCTAGTGGGGAAGTATGAATGGAGGGAGTAGGGTGGAAAAATATGGAAGTAGCTTTTGTGATTGACTTAGCATAAATAATGTGATCCACTCATGACAGAGCTGGAGATGTTGGAACACAGACTGAAGCACATTTTTTATAATTATAATTATAATAATAATAATAATAATTATTATTATTATGGTGAGGTTTGCAGGGCAAATGGGGTGGGGTGGCCACACAGCTGGGTGTTTGTTGGGTGTCTGAGGCTAGATTTGGACTCGGTTGCTCCTGACTCCAGGGTGAGAGCTCTACCCACTGCACCACCTGGCCTCACCTATTATTGTTATTATTATAATATTTAATTTTATTTTTAATTTTTTTCTCTTTACTTTATTGCTCATGTGAGTCTATATTTTGGGGGGCAGGGGATATTAGTTTAATCTTAAACAAGAATATTCTAGTAATATATATATATATATAAATCATATGTACAAAAATAAGAATAAATTAACTAATTAATTAATTAGAAAAATAAAACAATAGTATTCCAAAGTATCCATACAGAACTTGTTTAGTCATTACCCAATGGATGGGTATCTCCCCCATTTTCAATTCTTTGCCACTATACAAAGAGCTGCTATGAAAATTTGGGACATGTAGGACTTTTCCCTTTTTTCATAATTTTTTCTTTTTGTAATTTCTGACTTAGAATTGGAATTGCTACGTCAAAGGGTATGAACAATGGTATTGTTCTTTGGGCATAGTTCCATATTACACTCCAGCAATATTGAATCCATTCTCAACTCCACCAGCAATGCATCAGTGCCCCAATCCTCCTACAACATCTCCAACATTGAAGATTTTACCTTTTTATCCTCTTGGCCAATTTGGTAAGTGTGAGGTGATACCTCATTATTATTTTAATTTGCATTTCTCTGATCAATAATGATTTGGAAATTTTTTCATATGATTACATATAGCTTTAATTCATTTGAAAACTATTTATTCATATCCTTTGACTATCAATTGGGGAATAACATGTAAAATTATAAATTTGATGCAATTCTCTATAAATTGTAGAAATTAGAACTTTATCTGAACTCCTAACCAGGAAGATTGTCTCCCAGCTTTCTGCTTTCTTCTGATTTTGATAACATTGATTTTATTAGTGCAAAAACTTTTCAATTTTATGTAGTAAAAATCATTCATTTTGCAGTTTATAATCCACTCTAATTCTTGTTTGGTCATATATATTTCATCTTAGAGAATTTCCTGGTTTATTAATTCATCTATGGTATCTCCCTTTATGTTGAAATCCTGTACCCATTTTTATCTTATTTTTCTATAGAGTGGTTCTGTGCCAAGTTTTTGCTATTCTATTTTCTAGGTTTCCCAACAATTTTTGACAAATAGTGAGTTTTTATCCCAGAGGCTAATGTCTTTGGGTTTGTCAAATAGTAGATTGCTGTAGTTTACTGCATTTTCTTTTGAACCTCTCCTAGTCCACTGATCCATTACTCTATTTCTTAACCAGTACATGACAGTTTTAATGACACTTATTCTATAATAAAAGTTTAGATCTGGTAAGCTAGGTCACATTCCTTTACATTTTTTTAACAATCAGTTCCCTTGCCATTTTTGCCCTTTTGTTGCTCCAGATATATTTATGGCAATTTTTTTCTAGCTCAGTAAATTAGATATTTGCTACTTTGGTATAGAACTGAATAATTTAATTTGAGCATAATTGTCATTTTTATTATGTTAGCTTGAACAATCTATTTAGCATTTTCCAAATATTTAGGTCTGATTTTACTTTGATGAGAAGTGCTTTATAACTGTGTTCATATAGTTTCTGACTTTGACTTGGGAGGTAGGTAACCAAATTTAATGTTGTTTTAAGTGGAATTCCTCTTTCTATCTCTTGCCTTTGGGCTTTATTCTTCATATATAGAAATGATGATGATTTGTGTGGATTTATTTTATATCCAGCTACTTTGCTGAATTTGTTAATTATTTCAAGGACTTTTTTAGAGCATTTCCTCGAGTTTGCTAAGTATACCATCATATCTTCTACAAAGAGTGAACCTTTTGCTTCCTCATTGCCAATTCTATTTCACATATTGAATATGCATTCACCTTCTTTTTCTTTTCTTATTACTACAGCTAGCATTTCTCATATTGTTTTGAATAATAATTGTGATAAAGGACATATTTGTTTTACCCCTGATTTTATTGGAAGTGCTCCAATTATCACCATTTTATATATTATTTGCCAAAGGTTTTAGATAGATATTTTTTCTAATATTCTAATTATTTCTAATTGTGGCTTGCTTCACCTCGGGGCCCACAGTGATGACCTCCCTCCCGGAGGGGAGCTGAGAATAAGTAGTCAAGCGACCACTGCCTTATGCCTCCAGCTCAATTTTATTACTGCTTAGCTATTACATATATGCTGTTAGGTCTCCCGGGGTAGAACAAAGAATAATTGAGGGAATGGGGATGTACATGTGGTGTGTATGTGCAGTGTCTTGTGTTACAGGATAAGGGGGAACATTAGGGAAGAGGTGGTAAAACACAGCTGTGTCTAGTGCCCTTGGTCTGTGGGGCAGAATGTCCAGCTCCCAAGGACTTGGTGTACCTTATCTCTCAGGGCGGTGCTAGCTCCTGAGACTGTCCAGGTGGTGGTTTACTTGGAAATGATTTGTGTCATGGCTGTTAGAATAGCCTGTGTTCCCACATCTAATTTCTTTTTTTTTTTTTTAGGTTTTTGCAAGGCAAACGGGGTTAAGTGGCTTGCCCAAGGCCACATGGCTAGGTAATTATTAAGTGTCTGAGACTGGATTTGAACCTAGGTACTCCTGACTCCAGGGGCAGTGCTTTATCCACTATGCCACCTAGCAGCACCCCCCACATCTAATTTCTAAGGAAAATTGCATTTATTCCTAAACTTTCTAGTATTTGTTTTGTTTTTTTTGTTTTTTTAGTTTTTTGCAAGGCAATGGGGTTAAGTGGCTTGCCCAAGGCCACACAGCTAGGTAATTATTAAGTGTCTGAGGCCAGATTTGACCTCAGTTACTCCTGACTCCAGGGCCAGTGCTCTTTACACTGTGCCACCTAGCTGCCCCACTTTCTAGTATTTTTTAATAGGAATGAATGTGTTATTTTATCATATAAATTTTCAACATGTATTGAGATAATCATAAGATTTCTGTTTGTTTTGCTCCTGATATATTCTATCATGTTGAATGTTGAACATTCAACATGATAGAATATATCAGTACCAAAAATACTGTTATAATTTGCTGTTGTCTCATTGATAAAATTTTATTTAAAGTTTTGGCATCAATATTCATAATGTGGATTGGTCTATACTTTTCTTTGTTTTGGTTCTTCCTGTTTTAGATATCAACACCATGTTGGTATCATAAAAGGAGTTTGGCAGAACTCCTCCCTCAGCTCTTTTTCAAATAATTCATGTAGAATAGGAATAATTGATCCTTCAATGTTTGGTAGAATTCACTTGTAAATCCATCTGGACCTGGATACTTCTTAGGGATTTTATTGTTGGTTTCTTCGATTTCTTTTTCTGCAATGAGCTTATTGAAATAATTTGTTTCTTCTTCAGTTAATCTGAGCAGTTTGTAGTTTTGTAAATATTCATCAATTTCACTTAGATTATCCAATTTATTGGCATACATTTCAACAATGTAACCCTGAATTATCTCTTTAATTTCATCCTCATTGGCGATTAGTTCACCCTTTTCTTTTTTTAATACTAGTAATTTGGGCATTTTCTTTTTTTAATCAGATTAACTAAAGGTCTGTCTATTTCATTTTTTTTCATAAGACCAACTGTTAGTTTTATTTATGAGATTGGTTGTTTTCTTGTTTTCAATTTTATCAATCACTCCCTTGGTTTTCAGACTTTCTAATTTCATTTTTAATTAAGAAAAATTAATTTGTTCTTTTCACAGCTATTTTAGTTACATACCAAATTCATTGATCTCCTTTTTATTTTATTCAAATAGGAATTTAGAAATATGTTTCCCCTTAAAACTGCCTTACTATGTCACATAAATTTTGGTATGATGTCTCATCATTATCATGTTCTTGGATACAATTATTGATTATTTCTATTATTTGCTGTTTGATCCACCAATTATTTAAGATAAAGTTATTTAATTTTCAATTAGCTCTTGCTTTATCTTTTCATGACTCTATTACATGTAATTTTTATTGCATTGTGGTCTGAGAAGTATGTATTTATTATTTCTGCCTTTTTGAATTTGATTATAAGGCTTTTGCACCCTAGTACATGGTTAGTATTTGTATAGGTTCCATGTACTGCCAAGAAAAAGGGATATTTTTTTTCTATCCCCATTGAGTTTTCTCCTGAGGTCTATGATTTCTAAATTTTCTAAGATTTCATTCACTTTCTTATCTTCCTTCATGTTTATTTTGTTGTTATATATACCTAGTTTTGAGAGGGGGAGATTGAAGTCTCCCAGTATGAAATTTTTCCTGTCTATGTCTCCTTGTAATTCATTCATTTTCCTCTAGAAATTGGGATGCTAAACCACCAAGTGCATACATGTTTAGTAACAATATAACTTCATTACCAATGATGCCTTTTAAGAAGATGTACTTTCCTTCTTTATCACTTTTAATGAGATTGATTTTTGCTTTTACTTGATCTGAGATTTGGCTCACTATCCCAGATTTTTTTTTTTAACTTCAACTGAGGCATAACATATTTTGCTCCAACCTTTTACCCTCTGTGTAACTCTCTGCTTCAAGTGTGTTTCTTGTAAACAATGAATTGTGGGATTCTATTTTTTAATCCATTCTGCTTTCCACTTCTATTTTATGGGGCAATTCATCCCATTTACATTTCAAGTTAAGATTACTATTTCTGTATTTCCCCCTGTGGTATCTTTCTCCACTTATATTTTTCTCTTTCCTTTTCTCTAATTCCTCCTCATCAAAATTTTACCTTTGACTTTTGTTTTAAAATTTTAACTTTTAGTTTATTTTCACATGTCTTTGCCTTCCTTTTAATCAAATTATTCCCTTAACATTCCCTTTCCCAACCCCCTCTTCCCTGTAGATTAGGGTAGATTTTTAAACTCAAGTGGGAATGTATCTTATTCATCTCTGTGCTAATTCTCTTGAATAGAATTTACTGAAAATTCACATTTGCCCTTCTTTCCCTCAAAAATCATGAATCTTAGTGCCTCTTCCCTTGGTGTTTTTTATTGATCTAGTGCTATTAATCAGATATCATCAACCACAGTTTCATTAATTGATTGTTTGATAAGTTCATATTATCATCAACATATCATCACAAATTGTTTGCTTGATTGCTTGATAAGCAGCATTGTTTCAAATTACATCAAATTAAGATTATAATCATTTTTTATCTTACCCTATTTTCAAGTATCTTTCAATTAAATACAATTCTCCTCATGAGCCAAAGGATTATGGAAAGTCATATTATTTCTTGAACTATTTGTGCCCCTTTCCTCAAACCTATTTTCTCTCAAACTTTACCCTCTTTCCCCTACCCAGGAATCAGGGTACTTAACCCTTTGTTAAGTGAAGCACAGGTTAGGTCAAACCGTGGTCTAATTAACTATAAGTAGATGAAAGGATGCTTTTTGCTCCAGGCTTTCTAGTAGTCTGATGATTAGTAGATTGTCTCTCCTGGATCTATTTTCCAGGTCATTCATTGTCCTTAAAAGATACCTTATATTCCTTCAGTTTTTTTCAGTCTTTTTATTTTGATTGATGAAATTTTGTTGTCTTGTCAATTCATTCGTTTCTATTTGTCCAGTTCTGATGTTTAGGGTTTTATTTTCTTCAATTAACTTTTGTGTTTCTTTTCAAGTTGGTTATTTTTACTTTTAACAGAGTTCATTTCTATGGTTAATTTTTCATAATTTTCCTGCATGAGTCTTTTTCTTTTTTTTTCCATTTTTCTTCTCCCTCTCTTCTTTGGTTTTTAAATTATTTTTTAAGCTTTTCCATGAGCTTTTGTATTTGAGTCCAATTTATAGAATGTTTTGAAACTTCACCTATGATTGATTTTTCACTGTTTTCTTTTTTTAGACATGGTGTTGCTATCATCTTTGTCTGTAAAGTAGTTTTCTATGGTGAGCACTCTTTTAGGTTTTCCTGCTCATCTTTGTTGTTGTTAACTCTGCTCCTGGGGTATAGGGAATATCGATCAACATTTTATTTTTTGCTGAGGATGGGGTCTGGTCCCTGGATTTATTCTGACCAAGATGTTGCCTATGCAGTCCAAGTCTTGCCTATACAGAGGGTTTTTTCCTCCCTTATGTCCAGGTTCTGACTTAACAGTGGTTTGTTCCTGACCCAATCCTATCTTTTACACTGGTGTTCTCAGGGTTCAGACTTTGTTTGGGGTTGGAATTCTCCTTGATGCCTTGTTGTCTAGCTGCTGCAACCTCTGCTATTTTTAAGCTGTCCCAACCAATATTTCACTCTGGCTAAAAGCCTTCTATTGACTTTCTTGCTATTCCACCTATTGGACTATGCTTCCCCTCTTCCCCCAAAGACACAGACCTGCACTGAAGATCCTCCATGATGTCTACAGTTGAAAACTTCTTTGAATCCTCTCTTTTTCTTGGTGGAATCCCTAGTGTGAATGTCAGAGTAGAGGCTTCATTTATATTTAGTAGAGAAAAGTTCCAGGAGCATGTTAGCTTCATGCCACCCTCTTGGCCCCCCAGAAGACATTTGAATTTTCTTTTGCTATATTAAACAATTCCAGGTGACAACTCAAGATCATGGAATTATACTGAAAAGTCTCAGGGACTCAGACATCAAAACTGAATTCTAATCCTGTTTCTATCATAAAGCAAATAGTCATTTATCTCTTTGAACTACTATTTAGTTTTCTGTGGAATGAAATATTAAATTTAGATAATTTCTAAGGTTATTTCTAGGTCTGATTTTCTAAGAATGTGTGATTTTATTGAAGTGATTGTGAGTTAAGTAAAACCAATTTCTCTCTCTCTCTCTCTCTCTCTCTCTCTCTCTCTCTCTCTCTCACAAACACACACACACACACACACACACACACACAAAACACAGCACAAAAATAATCCATTTTAATAAGTGGAAAACTTGAGATTGTTTCTGTGGATTATCAGTCCAACAATCTTGCTGTGAGATCAAGTGGCTTCACTAGACATCAATAATAAACAGTCCTTTCATGTTTCACTTGGTCAGTTATATACATTGCCCAAAGCAGAGCTTTCACACTCCCCTGTAAGTCACTCTTGTCTTTCTTCCTTTATCCTTTAACTGATGTCAGTTAGGGAATGGTGCTGCATTTATTTTAGGGTTTTTTCCTTGCTTCTTGAAGCAGAGAGTAACAGAAATTAGAGTTATACATTTGGTGTTGCAGTTATAATGCATTTTACTTGATGGCTGGTAACCAAAGATGAGAACTTTAGCAGAGTGACAGTCCCTTATCCGACCCACTGAATTCTATATGTCTCCTGAAACCAAAGGCAAAAGATACTTGAAAAAAGTTTCTTTAACTTCAAAGGCAGAGAGCAAAGCATGGGATTGGACTGCAGGGCACTCTCCTGCTGTTCTGATGGAAGAAAAGAATATTTCTCTTCCCAGCATGCACAGTCTGTGTTTCTTTACCTTTTAGAATGTGGATAATTAAGAGTTTTAAAGAATGGCTAATTCTTTGGAGACTTAGTAAAGGCAGAATAGTACTCATAAAAATCGAGAAGATATTTTTCAACATGCTTTCTATTCAGTCTCCCCATAACCACAGATGTGCAGCATATTCATTCCATTTGTTAGTTGATTTCTTATTGGTTGTGTTGGTTGTCTGGAATGGAGAACACTTTTATCTCAGAATTGGCAAGTAGCCTAGAAATAATATTACTTCTTTTGAACTTGAACAAGAGTATTCTCTACCAGATTATTAATGAGTGGTCATTCCAACTCCTTTTGAAGATTTCCAGTAATAAGAAGCAATCCATGTCAATCATTTCACTGAAAAAACTGAAGGAGTTTGTGAAAGAGTTCCCCCCCCACACTGTAATTAAAATATATCCAGCTACCATTCTAGAAAAATATTTAATTTTATTTCATTCACAATTCCACTCCTCCTAGTAAGTCTTTATTATCTATTCTTTCCATTGTACTATGAATTCAGTTTAGTAGCTATCCCAATAAATCACGAGTCATTTTCTTTAAAGAAGATATTTTGATTTGATTTGGCTGTGGGTTCATGTTAAAGCATTGCCACTGTGAGAAATTTGACAGGTTAATTTATGATGCTAAGTCTTTTTCCACATCTGTAAAATGTGGATATTAATCCCCCAAATGATAAGTAGTCAAGGAATATGAACAGGCAGTTTTCAGAAGAAGAAATCAAAGCTATCTATAGTCAAATGGGAAAAAATTCCCCTGAATTTTTATTAAGATAAATATAAAATATATTAACTCTTAGGTATCACTTCATACCTATCAGATTTACTATTATGACAGAGTATATGAAAGGGAGATCACACTGTTGGTGGGGAGTTGAGAACTGATCCAACCACATTAAAGAGCAATTTGGAACAAAAAACATAGTTTTTAATAGGCTATCATACCCTAATTTGCAAGTTCTCTGTCCAATTGAATATAAATTTTGGTCACTGAAATTTCAAAAGATATCTTGAGGTTCATGGGCTACATTTGTCTCTTAAGAACCATGTTTTAAACCCAAATCACTCTGATTCACAATGACTTTCTAAAAATAGGTTTTAGGTCAAACCTCACTTTGTCATTGTTTAGGCCCTATAACAGTGAATATAAACAGCAATTGTTTCTATTTTGACTAGAAACTCTGAGGGTCTTCCTGCATGAGATAGAATTGTTGTTGCTATTTTGACTAAGTAAAAAGTCCATTCATTGCCCATATTTCTTACATAGCCCTCAAATCATGGTATTCATAGCCTCAGTCAACAGAGACCTGTTAAAGACATTAGCTTAAAAAAGCAAGGTCTCCACTGCATTCAGGACCACCTCCAGTCTTCCTGACCTATATCTTGCCATTTGGACTCCTAAATACTTGAGGAGAAAGTGAGACTAGCTATTTTTCTTAGTTGTCTCTCATTAAATTCACTTCACTTCATATCATGGCAGTATCTCCTTGGCGGTCCCCATTGAAAACTAAGGGCAAACATCAATAATAAAACTCTATATTCCCTTTGCTTTGACCAAGCAATTCCACCATTAAGTCCATACCCCAAATAGATAAAATAAAAAGGAAAAGGATAATATATACATATATATATATATATATATATATATATATATATATATATATATACACACACACACAAAAATATTTATAGTAACATTTTCTTTTACAGGTAAAGTGTTATAAATTGAGAGGAGTAATTTAGAATAAAAAATGATAATGATAAGGAAAATTTTTTTTTTTAAAGCAAAACAGAAACAAAAAACCTGGATGGTAGAAGAACTAATGCAATGTGAAGTGAGCAGATGGGAACAACATTGTATATATTGGCAGTAATACACAAAGATCAACTGTCAATGACTTAACTATTCTCAGTAATATAATGATCCAAAATAATATTGAAGAACTTATGATGAAAAGTAACATCTATGTCCAGAGAAAGAATTTAATGAGTTTGAGTGAATTGAAGCATATTATTTTTACTTTTTTTTATTTTTAGTCCTTTTTATGCAACATGTTTAATATTGCAGTAAGTTCTGAATGGTTATACATGTACAATGCATCAAATTGTTTGTCTTCTCAAAAAAGAGAAAAAAGAGGAGAAAGAATATTTGGAAATTTTTTTAAAAAGAATATTGAAAATTGTATTTGTATGCAATTGAGAAAAAATAAAAATTAAGTGAAAAAAATTGAGTTAGCAAGCATAGGTACGGGGATTCCAAGAATTTAAATATTTTTGAAATTAGGAGCATTTTGCAAAAGTTTCCTGGTTAAACATATTTTCTTTAACTTGGAGGGAATTAAAATTTCAATAAAAGTAAGAGCCACAAAATAAAGTGGAGTTATTAAAACCACTTTTTTTCCTGGTTCCTATCCCTATTTATTCACCTTTGTTGTCTTTTAAAAATGATTATTTATTTCAACATTTAGTTAAAAAAATTAAATTCTAGATTCAGCTAGGTGTGTACAGAATCATCCCTGAAGTCAAGAGGACCTGAGTTCAAATCCAACCTCAGTTAAAATCCAATTTAAGAAAGACCTAGCTGTGTGACTTTTGGCAAGCCATTTACCCCCAAATACCTTGCAAAAAAACCAAACAAACAAATCCTCAAAACAAATATAAATTATAATTGTTTTCAAAAAGCTTCTGAGTCTGCCTTGGCAAATAAACTTCCAGGTATTTTATATTTTCTGAGATTACTTTGAATGGGATTTCTCTTTCTAGCTCTTCCTGCTATATCTTGCTAGTCATATATAGAAAAGTTGAGGATTTATGAGGGTTTATCCAGCAACTTTGCTAAAATTGCTAATTGTTTCCAGTAGTTTTTTGAATAATTTCTTGGGATTCTCTAGGTATACCATCATGTCATCTGCAAAGAGTGAAAGTTTTGTTTCTTCCTTCTCAATTCTAATTCCTTCAATTTCTATTTCTTCTCTAATTGCTGAAGCTAACATTTCTAATATGATATTGAATAGTAGTGGTGTAACCATATAGATGTAACTATTTCTAAATCATGTACCCATTTGAACATTATCCTGGAATAAAGTGTGAGATAGTGGTCTATATCTAGTGTCTGTTACTTTCATTTCCAGTTTTCTCAGCATTTTTTGTGAAATAAATCTAACAATTGAGGCTCAAAATCCTTTTGTTTTTGTTGAAATAATAATGAATATTTGTTATATATATATTATACATATATATATATATATATATATAAATTACACTGATTTTTTTCTTAATATTAAGACACACTTCCATTCCTTTTATAAATTCCTGCTCATAATGTATGATCTTCATGACACATTGTCATCATTTTTTGTTAGCAATTTTTAAAATAATTTTTCATTAGTATTCATTAAGGAAATTGATTTATAGTCTTTCTTTGTTTTGGCTCTTGCTAGTTTAAGTACCAGCACCATATTTGAATGATAAAAGAAATTTGGTAGTATTCCTTTTTTGCTCATTTTCCCAAATAGTTAATAATATTGGTATTATTTGTTTTTCAAATATTTCATAGAATTTACTTGTGAATTCCTCTAATATTGGGTAATGTTTCTTAGGGAGTTCATTTATGACTTATTCAATTTGTTTTTTTAAGAAGGGGTATTTGATAATTCATTTTCTTTTTTATTAAACCTTGCCTCATATTTTTGGAAATATAGGAAATTTTGAAAATATTCATCAATATTTCATTTAGATCATGGGTAGGGAAACTTTTTTTCTGCCAAGGGTCATTTGGCCAGGCCATACATAATTATCAAGTTAAAAATTCTAATTCTAGATATATTGATTTTTTTGTCCTGCCTGCAGTTGCCTGGACAGTGTCAGAACAAATGTTTTTGTGGGCCTTAGAGAACCTGCAGGTCAGATGTTTCCAGTACCTGAATAGATTGTCAGATTTATTGGTATATACTTGGAGAAAAGAGTTTTTAATAACTGCTTTAGTGTCTTCTTCATAAGTGATAAATCATTTTTTTAGGGAAACTTCTATTTATTCTCTTTTTAATAATTTTCTTGCATGAGTATTTTTCCCCACCCCCTTATTCCTTTTTCTTTCTTTTTTATTGCTGAACTCATTTTATTTTATTTTAACTTTAAATTTTATAAAGGTTTTATTCATTTTGAGTTTTACAGTTTTTCCCCAAATCTTGCTTTCCTCCCCATCTTCCACAGAAGGCAGTTTGTTAGTCTTTAAATCATTCCCACAGTATGCAGAAGTTGAATGTGATGAGAGAGAAATCATATTCTTAAGAAAGAATCATATAGTATCTGATATAACAAAATTACATATGATAACATTTTTTTAAAAATTAAAGGTAATAGTCTTTGGTCTTTGTTCAAATTCCACAATTCTTTCTCAGGATACAGATGGCATTCTCCATTGCAGATATCCCCAAATTGGGCATGATTGTTGCCCTGTTGGTATGAGCAAGTTCTTTAAGGATGATCATCATTTCCAAGTTGCTGTTAGTGTGTACAATGTTCTTCTGGTTTTGTTCATGTCGCTCAGCATCACTTCATGCAAATCCTTCCAGGCTTCTCTGAATTTCCATCCCTCCTGGTTTCTAATAGAACAATAGTGTTCCATCACTTACATTTACCATAGTTTGATAAGCCATTCTCCAATTGATGGACATTCCCTCAGTATCCATTTCTTTTCCACCACAAACAAAACTGCTATGAACTTTTTTGTATAGGTGTTATTTTTTACCTTTTCTCATACTCTCTTCAGGGTATTGACCCAGTAGTGGTATTGCTGGATCAAAGGGTATGCACATTTTTGTTGCCCTTTGGCCATAATTCCAAATTACTCTCCAGAAATGTTGGTTGATTTCACAGCTCCAACAACAATGTATTAGTGTCCCAGATTTCCCACATCCTTTCCAATATTGATCATTGTCCTCTCTAGTCATATTCGCCAGTCTGAGAGGTGTGAGGCGGTACGTCAGAGATGTTTTAATTTGAATTTCCCTAATAATTACTGATTTAGAGCAATTTTTCATATGACTATGGATTGCTTTTGTTTCCTTATCTATACATTGTCTTTGCATATCTTTTATACCTATCTTATTTGATTTATGAAATCTTTTTTGAATTCTTTTAGGAATTATTGTTGGGATTTTCTCCAATTCACATTTTCTTTTTCATTGATATTTTGATAATAGTTATTTTGAAATCAATATATTCTTCTGAGTTTACGTTTTCATCCTCCCTGTCCCCCTAGTAGATTTTTATGGTTAGTTTTTTTTTATTTGATTAATATTTTGCTCATTTTCCTTGCCTATTTCTGAGTTTTAAATTTAAGATAAATTTGTTCTCTGCTCCCAAGGAGGGCAGCGCAGTGAATAGAAAACCAAATCCAGAATCAGTGAGACTGAGTTCAAATGTCACAAACTTACTGCCTATAGGGCCCTTGACAAGTCACTTAACTCTGTTTGCCTCAGTTTCTTTATCTGAAAAGTTATCTGAATAAGCAAATACCAAACTTGTCTTTTGCTAAGAAAACCCTAAATGGGGTTACTTAAAGAAAAGCAATCACTAACAACTCAGATTGCAAGAGCCACCACTTTAAGTTTCAGGTCTTTTGTGCTTCAGGTTTTAGAGCAAGTTCTAGGGACCTGGAAAATTCTGCAACTTTTAAGGTGCTATAATCAAAGAACTGTGGTCAGTTTTCTCCTGGTCTGTGCCCTGCTCTTTATCATATAATGGACTTTGTTCCCTGGCAGCTGCTATTTCTAGGTCTCCTTTTGGTCCTGTAACTGTGATCAAATGCCCAGTTATCTTTTATTTGCAAGCATTAATATTCATTCCTGCCTTTGAACTGAGACCAGAAATCCCCCTCCCAGACTACAAACATCCTTCTCCATCCTTGAATTGTTAATATGACTTCTGTGTCCCTGTAAATCCAACTGTTATCATGTCCCTTGGTCCTAAAACTATGATTAGAACCTCTGCTCCTTGCAAATGTCCTTACAAATATTAGTATTACTCTTTGCACTGGAATTGTGAGTTCGAACAATGTATAGTTAATTCAAAAAGCATCTAGCTTCCTGACCAGTTTTTGCAAATTCTCTTCTATCTCTCATAGAAAACTCTCAAAGCTTCTCCTACCCCTATTTCATCTCCCTCCAAGTTCAGCCACTGGTGTTGCTAAGACATGTATTATCCCCTGGGCCAATCACTATCCTGATGTCACAGTTTTCTCCTGCTGACCTACTAAGTGGTTTTGAAGTGAAAAAATGTAAATTTTTATTGACTCTGCTATTCCAGAATTTAGTTTGAATTTTTATTTTGAAGTTATTTAGAGGGGAATAATAGAAATATTTAGTTGAATTGCTGCTTGTACTCTGTCACTTTGGTTGACTTTCTTCATTCTTTAAAACCCAATTTGTTTCGTTCCTCTTTCATAAAACCATATCCCATCCATGCAATGTATAAAACCACATACAATCTTTAATTGAGGGAAATTCATGATTTTGGCTTTCTAATACAATTTATGTAAAAAGAGCAGTAGCTTATGTTTATACATTCATAAAGACAACTTAACAGAGTGAATAGATATATATTAGTCAATAAAAAGTAACATCCAGTCTTTTCTTAGATACCATCTGTGTTACTCCAAGCAAAGAGGTTAATATAATTCTTCCAACCTGAAAAATAGGAATAATAGATGAACTGTTGAGAGGAATAGATGGTATCATGTGTGCAAATTGCTTTGAAAAGGTTAAAAGAAATATGATTATGATTACTATGAAACTATCATGCTTTACAAAACTATTTGACCATTATTATCCTGTAATGTTTATATTGTAACATTGTTATTTTCATTTTATCAATGAGAAAACTCAAAGAGATGAAATGATATGCACAGCCATGTAATTATTGTGTGTCATTTATAATTTGGATGAACATTTCCCAACTGGAAGTCCCTAAAAAATTTAATATATTGTAGATTCCTTTGTTTTTGTTTTATCACATAGATGCTTTTAAATTCTCTGGAAGCTGAGACTATCTCTTCTCAAAAAGTTTAATTTTTCCAAAATTCTCTGCATCATAAGGTATTTAAAATATTTTTGATTGGATTTGAACTGAGTTTTCTTAGCTACCCTAATAGATTACAATATCCTTGAAGTCAAGGGTTCTAAATTATATAAGCTTCTGTTTTCTTTCAGTCTCTCCTCTCACCTTCCACAGTCCTCTGAAAATAGTAAATATGCATTTTGATTTGATTGATAAATGAACAGTTGAATTATCTACCCAAGAGCGTCAGTACTAAATGAGGTAATGGATATAAATTTCTTTGTAAATCTTTTTTTTTTCTTTTAGGATTTTGCAAGGCAAATGGGGTTAAGTGGCTTGTCCAAGGCCACACAGCTAGGTAACTATTAAATGTCTGAGACTGGATTTGAACCCAGGTTCTCCTGAATCCAGGGCTGGTGCTTTATCCACTGCGCCACCTAGCTGCCCCATCTTTGTAAGTCTTAAAGAGCCATATAAATGTCAGCTATTAAAAGGAAGAAATCAGTGTTGGAGAGAGTGATTAGATAGCTACTGGTGAGTAATTAAATAGAACTTGGACTTGATTTGGAATGAAAAACATTGGTGAATGACTGAAACACTTACCCAAAGATATTTGAGTTTTCTGGACATAGTCATTTAAAATTAGATTTTTATAGTATCTTGGTCTGAAAATATTTCTGCTGTGGTCAGGTTTTAATGAATTAAACTCAGGCATCTTTTGTGATCTTAATTTGGCATAAGAAATAGTAGGGAACACATTTATAAATTCATATAAATATGATATAAGAACGAATTCATGGCCTAATGCAGGTTCTTTTATTTTACAAAGTTCTCCAAGATGTATCTAACCCTGAAGAGGTTCAGAGATTTGTTTATTTACTTACAGCTAATATAAATCAGCAATAGGGCTTTATCCAACTCTTCTTGATTTCATGGTCAGATCTCTAACCACTTGTTCATACTACTTCTTTTGACATCCTCTAAATATCCTAAATATACTAACTCCTTGTAAGATCTACATAATTATGTCCTTCCACAACGAGCTCTTCAATGAAAGGAAGCAGAAGTTTTGAAACATTGGGATATTTTTGTCCTATAATATAAGGTGACATCTTTGTTTTCCATCTTTAAGACTCAAGTGTCAATAACGAATAAAAAAAAATTAAAATAAGGAAGATAGTAATTATTTTGAAGGTAAAGTCATTTACTCATATGGATGAAATGGAAAACTCAAACATTTTCATTCTCACTTTTGGAGAAATACTTCCAAATAACAGAATTTTCCTTATCTCTAAGCAGGATTCAAGAGAATTGAACTAACATGATGCTAAACTAATAGACTCACTTAAGCTATGGAGCTTTTCCTTAAGTCTATCCCTGAGGCAAATTTCTTTAATAAAGAAATGTGCTCTGAGTCAGAGCAATCTGTGTTAAAGTCCTATTTTTGACACATATTGACTGGGTGACTCTGAACCAATCTTTCCACCTCATATTTCCCTAATCAATTCTCTGAAACTATAAGTTTAAACTATAATTTTGACTGGTAGAAGGAATTTTCTACCAGGAGTTCCTTCTATTAATGAAAAAACAGGTTATGCCTAAAAATAAACTAACTAAAATTTGGGATTGGTTGGATCCCAGGAAAGCAAATAGTTGCACTGGAGAAGATTTAGTTTCGTTTAGAAGGCAGACTCACAGAATACATAGCAAAGATTATGAAAGAAAAAGGAAAGGGGACTTTAAACAACTCCTTAGACAAAATTTACTAACTCAGACAAAAGGATTATCAGAAAGATTGACAAAAAGTTGATCATTTGGTGGGAGGGACATGGTTAACCATGAATTAAACAAAAACATAAAATGATACTTTATACTTTTCTTCCCTGTTTTGCTGCCTACCAAGTGTTGGTATCTGGATTTATAGTTCCATGATATAGAAAGTAGGGAGCTTCTAGCAAATATCTATTCCCTTTAACAATAAAGAAAAGCAAATGCTATGTAATTTAGTCTCCTAGATACTTCTGACCCTAAGAGATTATGATATTTGTCCATTAAAATATAGCTAGTATTAGAAATTATACTTTATTCAAGTCTTCCTGACTTCAGGATCAACTTGCTAAAAATCGATCTACACTACCTCTCTTGATATCATATAAATATACTAGTTTAGTTTCTGTCTTCATGATCGCTATCTTCAAAATATTAAAGAATAAATGGAGGATACATAGAAGACAGCTTTCTTTAAATGGATAAGATTTCAGTGATCTGTCTTTCAGATCTCAACATATGGGGCAATTTATACTTATGAATACTTTTAGAAATTATTTTTATAATCCTTTAAGATGAGGGTTACCTTATGGTATAACCACCGCACCATGATTTCTGACATCTACCCTGTTCATTTTTTCCCTCAAGACTCTTCCTCATAGAGTTGTATAAGGGTCTAAATTTTTTAAAAAGAATATATCAGCTGCCTTTATAACTTACCTATTCCTTTGATTATCTATATCCAAACATCCTTCCCTAGACAAGATGTTTCTGTATGTGCTATCTTTTCCTCTCCAAAGACAACTGTCTCATTTTTGTTTTTAGAATTCTCATAATTACCTTTTTCATTCAGAGAACAAGCACTTAATCAATAATACTTTTATTTTTTTTTATTTCTATTATTATCATTATTACTATATTATTATTACTGAGTCATAGAAGGTGTTGGGGTCATGTAAGAAGAGAGAACAGGATTTGATGTAAAAGAAAAAGGGAAAGATGGAATTATAAATAGTTATGATCAGACAAAAAAATTCATAGTTGAAGAACACAGAAGAGGAAAACTCTTGGAAGTTGGTAAATTCAAGTGGAAATCATTCTTTTATGTGTATAGTTAAGTGTGAGAATGGTTTATTGGGATACAGTTGAATTATGAACTAGAAAGTTAGTAAAATTTAAGGAGTGTTAATATACATGTTATAATTCACTACTATGAAGTTAGAGTTGGAAATAAAGGAAAGACATTGCAGAAACTGAATTCCTTTAGGAAGGAAGGAGTGTATACAATGGTAAAGTAGATAAACATCAACAAAATTCAGTTTGAAGCTCAAAAGGTGAGATTACTGAGCAAATGTAGTAAAGTGAAAGTCTGAATTTGAGGATTCAGAGTGAAGAGTGATGAATATTCTGATTTCCTCAATTCTGATTTCCTCAACATTATTATTGAGTCTGAAAGTCTGAATGAAAGCACAAGCTCATATGAGAGGGTCAATGACAGTTGCATCCTGGAAAACATGACAGTAATTTCTTTTTCTATTCTGTCAGGTGTGGGTGCATATGAGGTCAAAGGGTGTTGGCAGTCAATGTTTATCTCACTGACACCCTGTCAAAAGCATTAATGTCATTATGCCTTAAAGAGAGTATCAAATGTTCCCATGCCTCTCCAAAACATCACATTTACTAAAGGGAGTATTTTTTCTTTTGACCATTAAAGGACTGTTATTAACACTAAAATAATTATGATATCACCATAAAATTATACCATTCCTTTATGCTTTTCTCCCTTTTCTTAAGTAAATGATTTAGTGAATAATAATTAAATGTCAAGAAATGAATTACAGATGAGTTGCCAACATTTGATACTACTTTATAAACAGGGTAAATGAGTCCAGAGAGAGGTGGAACAACTGACATTTCTATAAAATCTCCATAGATTTTCTAGGAGAATATATTATCTATTGTAAATAAACAAGCTTGAAACAGGACTGCTTTGAAAAGTGTACCATATGAAAGCTACCAATGCCTTTATTTAATGCTGACTGATTTGATATGAAAAATCTTAAAATAATTGCTTGGTGGGTAAAAACGTATAACCTGAGATCTAAAGCATAGACCTTATAACTGAAACTTTACTCATTTTAACCTGAAAGTTCATTGATATTCTCTCACTTTTTTTCAGTCATGTAAACTAAAAAGGTTGGCCTTGTGAAAAATCTGATTCAATAAATATATTCTTCTGTCAAAATAAGGCATAGGTCAATCATTATTATCAATGATTTAGAACAAACTAAGAATTTAAGTTAACAAATTTGTAAATGACTAAAAATTAAGAGCATTAGCTGATATACAATATGCTGAAGTCATGTTCTGCAGAGTTTTCAAGGTCTGTGGATATTTAATTAGATGAATTTAAATAGGAATAATTTCAAATTTGGATTCAAAGGTATTTTGAATACATATATAGGCTATGTGCAGAATTCTGTATAAAAAGATCATGGAATATCAATAGACTATAAACTCAGGAGCTTTGCCATTACTTTCTCCAGTGGGTTGAGGCAAACAGAGGTTAAGTGATTTGCTAAGGGTCACACTGTTAGCAAGTGTCTGAGACTGGATTTGAACTTAGGTCTTACTAATACGAGGTTCTCTCTATCCCCTGGGTGACCTAGTTGCATCCACAGAGAACCATGTACTAATTTATTGAGATAACTTTTTCACAACTTGAATTGTATAAAAATGAATTCATTACTATAGTGGATTACTATATCTTCATTACTAACATTGTTTATTTGGAAGTTTATTAGTTATTTTTTCAGGAATGCTATAGAGGAGAACCCTATCCATATACCTGTTGGACTTAATAACCTCTAAGGTATATTCAATCTCTATGGTAAGATTCCATGATAGTAAAGAGATTCTGCAAAAGTAAAGAGAACCCTCCTTTTGGTATGTATTTGATTTGGTTGATTTTATGATGGTTTTTAAGAATAATGATCAAAATTCATCTGTATTCACCGATGAATTCCTTATAACTTAGCATGTCTGAGTCCATCTCAGAGAGCAAAGAGATATTCATATAGGTCTTCCATAATTAATATGAGGGAAAATTTTCTGAAGTCTTGGGTTAGCCTGAATTTTTCTGCCAGATAACAGTAATAAGAGAAGTTGCTTTGATCATGATTAATTCTCCCAGAAACTTTTCCTCTTATCTTGTAGGAAGATCCAATCTCTTAAGTTTTTCAGACCAGGAGAAGAGAATGTGCAATAATTAACTAAACATTCCATCAGCTTCCTAGATAAAGCAAAGTTGAATAGGCTATAGTGGTTACAAACCTGTATTCTTTTCTTCTGAGAAGATTTAGATTGGAGTATCATTTGAATATGAGATTTTTGAGCTGCAGTAGGAATAAATACAACAGGACATGTAAAATAAACTGAACACCAATATGGTGAACTCTCAGGAGCAGATTGCCATCAGATTACCTGACAAAGAATTGGTAAATTGATTCAGATGGGAAAATATGAAACAAATCAGGTTTCCTGTAGAATTGAGGAATTCTGTGGAAGTGGTAGGAGAAGATAGAGGAAGAAGGGAGAGAAAAACAGCAGGAGAAGAGAGACTTCCTCACAGGAAGGAGGGAATCAATATCACTGATTGTTTTCTGTGTATCTTTTGACTTGGATTTCTGACAAGGAGGAGAGCAAGCTATAGGAGTCATAAGGCTGGCTACTCTGTTCTACTCAGTCTGAACAGACCAGTCCAAATCTAACTGTCTCCCCTTCTACTAAATATTTTTAGTTTAGGGAAAATACTTTTTAGGTTCAAACTGCTCCCTATTTCCTTTAACACAGAACAAAGGTTTCATATTTTATATCCAAAGTTTTATTCTCTTTCTACCAATGTCAGTTCCACAAAGACCATCACACAGAGTGAGTAGAAAATAAATATTTGTCCAAGCTTTTAGAAAACAGAAATCATAGGAGTTATACAGATTAGAAAATATGAGACAACATATAGAGTGAATGAGCTCTCCCACTGGGAGCAAAAAAGCTCAATTTAACGACGAAAGGAAAAATTCCACAAAGTCTTTTCCATAGGATAGAGGAGATATGGGATATGATTGAGGAGACAAATTCTCTACTTATTGGTTTTTAACCATAGTATCCTGTCCTTTCAGAAACTTCTCCTTCAAAAAAAATATCTATAATTGCACATCTCTCAATGCTGGAAACCAAAAGCAAGAATCTTTTTAGAGAATTTGTCAGTTGTATTCTTTACATAGACACAAAACATAGAGTAATACATATTTGCCTATGAGAATCCTATTCAAATTAGTTTGGGTCCTAGCTTACAATCAATCTGAATCTATCTTTGATTTTCAAGAGTGTGATTTCTACTGTAGATGTACAACCTATACAGTAGTTCATGGATATATAAATAAACAGCCAATAAAATGACAAAATGTACTGGAGAGACTGCTAGTACTTGGGAGGAATGGTCTTATATAGGAGGTTGAATATAGGTTTTGCTTTCAAAGTAACTAAGAATTTTCAGAAGTGGAGGTGAGGAGAAAATACATCCTTGTAAATGGGAGAAAAATTTATAAATGTTCCCTTTAACCTATGCCTCCTTCACCTTGCTTTTACCTTTGTTCTTTATTCATTTTTTTTTGTCACCATCTCACTAACATTTATTTTTCTTCCCCCCCTTTACTTTCTACCTTTTTTCTTCCTCACATTTATACCATCCTCTGAATGTAAGCCCACAGAAAATTTTCTCATGGAAAAATTTTAATTTTATTAGGTGCCATAAACACTGAGATGAACTGGTTTTCAAAATGACAGAACTTTTAAGTTGCATGATAACCTTATTGAACCTACAAACAAAATCATATAAGCACAAGTATAGGAACTCAAAAATGAAGAAAGTAATTTAAAGAAATCAAAAAAATAAAATAAAAATAAAATGCAAAACAATAAAAAAGAATAAATTAGGCTGAGGATATAATATTTCTTGGTCCCTAATTAACATCACTTTTTAAGCAACATAAATATAAACTGATTTCAGAAACTTTTTATATATTAGGCTAATTTTTATAGAAATGTTAGTTTGTCTCTGCTCTGGACTTAAAATTTTGCAGAAATTCATTCTGTGAAACTAGAAGAAGTAGTAGTTGGCTGTGCTTAAAAGGGAGGAATCACACTAGAAATCTCTGAATTAGTGATGTATGCAATTTCAACATAAATTCTATCAAACTTTCACCAATTTTCACAAGAGGCTTTTACATATTAAACATGTTCCTTGTGGGATTCCATCCCTGAAGTAAACACTTTTTGCTTTCTAATAATGGAGGGAAATCCTGAACTCTTTTCCTTCTTGGTAATAATAACATAATACATACATATATATATATATATATATATATATATATATATTTAATAAATAATAAAATAAATAAATAAATAAACAAACATGTAAATGGACTAAAGTATTTGAAATGAATTATGAATAAATAAATAATACATAAAATAAGTTAAAAATTACAAAAATACAAAAACAAACTAGTGAATGAAAGGATGAACACTCAAGTTCTGTCTATGAAGCAAGTCAATAATTTCTCAGAATATTTCATAAAGATTTATTCCCTTTAACTTACTGTTTTCCTCGAATCCAAAACTATAGATTCCAGTTATCTCTAGAAGTTATGCTTTTTCTGGGTTTTCTGCTATTATGGAACATTGAGAGAATTTTTTTTTTGTTTTTCTTTATTTTTAATCTGTCAATATGTTGAGTTTACACTGGTTTAACTGAACTCTGTTAAAGTTAAGACAAAGATCACATCACTTCTTCACATACTCTGGTCCTAAGACTGTCTCCTGTTGCAATAATGAATTGCAATACTGGAGCAGACAAAAGTTTCATATTATATGATCTTTTGTGTTCAAACTATTCAGTTATATTTGGATATAGAAAATTAAGTCTGAAGATCTCATTTGTAATTCAGCAGGGGTCACCCCTGTTTTTCACATACATCTTCATGCCACAAATGAAGCATTGGAGCAGTACTTTTGTAGTAGTCCTTACATTTATATAAGACAACTACCATATTATAGAAATTAGACTGTCTGAAAAATCAGATACAGAAATTCATTTAGAACTAAGATGTTATAAAAGGTTGGGAGGGAACTATTTTTCTTTTAAGCCATTTTGCAATGTTATCTATCAGAATCAAGACAAATTTACCTTGAAATTATATTAAAATTTAATGTGGCTTCATGATTAAGGTGGTCTATTAGCTTCCTACAGAAATTAGGTAGGTATCTTTCCTAAGTATTGGAAAATAGCTTGCCCTGTGAGAATGGTGCTAAATAGCTTAGCAATTACTATGTTACTTTTCAATATTTTATTAAATTTCATGTCTACATTTAGTTTCTAGTCAATGAATTTATAAATATTATTCCTTGATATGAGGCATGGTCAAGATAGCATGATAGTTGTTCTCTGGGATAACAATGTTATTTCTCCATAAAGTTTATTCTTTATGAGTAAGATGATCATAGGATTGTAGCAAATTTTTCAGGCAATTTATTTACTTTCTGTCCTTTATATATACACACCTAGTTAAAATTTTGGACCAAATCTGAATATTTTTTTAAAATTATTATTGTTTGGATTTCTGAATTTATGGATTCTACAGAAGCATTTATTCAATCAGTAACAATTTGCTTATTAAATGCTTATCTGTTCTCACCACCAGGCCCTGAAAATTTCTTTGAATTTACTTTGCTTTTCCTCATTGAAATTTGTAGGAGGGGTTTGTTTTTATCTTTGATACATAGGAGGCATTTAATGAATGCCTGTTGAATTAAAAATTTATGGAGATATGACATAGCTGGTCATAATTAGACTGCATTGCACTGTTATTATTGATGTTTAGGGATGACATATAGTGGAAAGATTTAAACATAAGAAAGAACAGGTCTTTTAGATGGTGATTATAAAGACCATAAGCATTAGCCAATTGATATATATTCAATTGTATGTGGTCAAAGATTCAGGTTCAGTTAAGCCTTTGTTGGTTGAAAATAGCATGACTGTACTGTTTCTGGGTGTCTGAGCCATTTTTCAAGAATAGCACTGCTTACTTCCTACCCTAAAAATTACCTGCCTTCCCTACCCTGACTTGATGGAATCCCACCTTGTAATTGAAAAACAAAATATGTACAAAAACTTCTTCAAATATCTGTGGGCATGCTCATAGACAACAAAAAAAATGCAGGGGACCTGAAAGATGAACAGCTCTTACTGAGCAAGACCACATCAGGCATCAGATCTAAAATGTCAACCCTGAGTGAAACAAGACTGGTAAATGAAAGTCAGCTTATGGAAGTCAGGGCTGGATCTATATTTTTCTGGAATGGTCCAGTGAAAGGGAAATGTGGAGGTGCTAGCAGGATTTGCAATCAAAATCAGTCTGGTCAACAAGTTTGTATGCCTACCAAAAGGAGTAAACCACAGACAAATAAAGTTGGAAGTTCTTGGGAGGAATGATAATGGAGACAGGAACAACAATGGTCACTTACTCTTGAAGATTTGTGCATTTCATGACCTTTTCATCACCAATGCTATAATCCACTTACCTAATGCAATAAAAATTCATGAATGAACCCTTGCAGGAAAAATTGACATTTAATAGCATTGGACATTTAAAATTTAATGACTAATGAATAACAGGACATAAGAGGGACAGAATTGACATAGAACATTTTATCAAGGTTAAATATTTGCATTCAACAAACGTGACAGCCTCAAGACAATGTGATTACTAGAAGAATCAATGTCAAGAGATTGGAAAGATTCTCTGATTAGGAATAGTTGATTCCTAATTGGGAGAGAAAGTTGAGTAGTCATCTTTCAAATATTTGGTGTACAACATCGCAGTTGCTCATCTGGGTCAGAATACGTGCAAATGTTAAGCGTGCTTGATGATAATTATGGTACTAAATGAAGCTGCTAAATAAAAAAATGATGACTTCAAGGGTTTTCCAATAGGATAGATCATCTGTATCTAAGAAGCACTAATTCCATCAAAAGTAACTTATTATGAAACTCTAGAGAGATGCAGGATTCTTGACACAGAAAGAATTCAGATTTAATTCAGTTTTAGACTGACAGTAGCAATGTAATCTCATTATGCCCTGAAGGCTATTGGGGGACCAAATATATTTGGTTCATCTCAATTACTCAGCACTGATGGAGTCACACTGAATTCAGATAGGTACAAGATCCTAGAGAGATGGGATGAACATTCCCATACTGTTCTCAACAGATCATCATCAAAAAATGTCGAGATCATGGGCCATATTTATCACAGGTTGAGATCAATCCCTCCCTAGTTGAAATTCCAACTAGAGAAGAGGTTTCAGATTCCATTAGACTCCTTTCATATGGCAAAGTACCTGGAGCTGATTCTCTTCCAGCTGAGATTTACAAGATAGAGGTATCATTGGTCATACAAAATCTGGTTGAAATTTTCCATATTATATGACATGAGGAAGTTATCCCCCAGGAGTTCATGGGTACATATATTGTCCATCTCTATAATGGTAAAGAGAGTAAATTGCCCTGATCACAGGGATTGCAGGGATATTTCTCTCTTAGAAATTGCTGACAAGATACTTGCCAGAGGATTTTTTAATTGATTGGTCCTTCACATGGAAGATTTTCTTGAATACCCTTAGAAAGGTCTAAGCAAAAGTAATTATAATATTAGCTGCCCAACAACTCCAGAAAAAATGCTAATAACAGAATAGAGCTCTGTATACAACATTTACATATCTTAACTAGGCATTCAATACTGTCAATCATGAGGTCTTTTTGGAAAATTTGTCTAAATTTGATTTTCCAGTGAAATTTAGAAATATTGTATGTCAATTTTATGATGGCATGCAAGTCCAGGTTCTGGATCATGGGCAATGATTTCAAATTTTCTCAGTCATCAATGTAGTGGAATTAGGCAACATATTTGCTCCCATGCTTATTAGCATTATATTTTCAGCAAAGTTGTCAAGCACTTTCATTGAAGATGAATACAACATTAATATCAACTACAGAATAGGTAGAAAATTATTCAACTGAAAAAGGCTGCTAACCAATACTAAAATGAACAGAGTGTTGGTGCATAATTTTCTGTTTTCAGATGATCATTCAATCAATGCAATCTCCAAAGCTGATATGCAACAAAGTATGGATTCTCTGCTGCTTGTGCTGTTTCATCAGCTAGCACCACATCATCCACATATGAAACCATCACTTGTAGCAAGTGGAGAAGTGTTCAAAACTGTGGATAATTTCATTTACTTTAGCAGTATATTTTCTAGTAATGAATGGATTGATAATGAGGTTGACACATGAATTGCCATAGATAACTTAGTGTTTGGGAAGATTCAATGGAAAGTGTGAGAGAAAAGATATTAGACTGGCTCCCAAAGTGAAAGTATACCGACCACATTATTATATGCCTATGAAACCTCAATAGTATTCAAATGCCATTCCAGGAAAATGAATCAATTCCATTTGAAATGTTTTAGGAAGATTCTGAAAAACACCTGACAGGATAAGATACTAGACACTGGGGTACTTTCTCAAACTGCTAAAGCATTCAAATGCTACTACAAAAAACACAATTCTGAAAGCCTGCATCCATTGTTCAAATGCCAATTGCGCACTTGGCAAAAAAAAACCCCTACATAATGGAGAACTAACAAAAGGCAATCAGTCACAGTGGATTAATAGAACAATACAAAAACATTCTCAAGGTCTTTATTATGTTCCTTGGAATTCATTTTACAATAAGTTGGACACTGGCACAGGATCAACCAAATTGGCATGCCTTCAGCAGAGATGGGTGCTGTATTCTATGAACAAAGCAGCATTGAGGCAAATCAAAGGACATGTCAGATCCACAGGTTTAGAGAATCTATCCCAAGTATTTATATGGACTATTAGTGCCTTTATTGCTTTATTGTGATAGAACATTTTGAGTTCATATTGGTCTGATTAGTCACCCTTAGGCACATTAAAATATTTTATCTTAGTGTCATTGTTTTGTTAGTATTCAAGAATGGACACAAACCAAACAATTGGAATATTTTTCTCATAAAAGGAATCTGTGGAGACTCCCAGGGAAGAGCCAAGATAGTGGTATGAAGCTACCAACTCCCAGAAAATTTCATGTCAAAGAAAAATGAAGCCTCTGATCTGACAGGCAAGCAACAGATCCCACCAAGAAAAAGAGATGATCCAAAGAAGTTTTCAAAGGTAGATATCTTGGAGGATCTTTAGTGAAGGTCTGGGAAGTAAAGTAGAGGAGGTGGGAAAACAGGAAAGTCAGTGGAAGACTGTAAGACAACACTGCAGTTTAGAACCCAACAGCTTGAAAACAGCAGAGGCCTGGAAGTTAGATAGCAAGCCAGCATGGAGGATCTCAATACCAAACAAAGTCTGAACTCTGGGAACACCAGGGCAAAAGATGGGACTGGATTGGGAGCAAACCACTGCTAAGTCAGACCCTGGACCCAAAGAAGGAAATAAACCTCTGCAAAATCTTGACTGAATAGGTAACATCTTGACAAACAAGTCAGAAATCAGATCCCAGCCCCAGCAAAAGAAAAAAAAAAATGTTTGGATCTATACTCCCTATACCACAGGAGCAGAGATAAAATAACAAAGATGAGCAAAAAAGCTAAAAGAGCACTCACTATAGAATACTACTTTGCAGATAAAGATGATAACAATGCCATATAGGAAGAAGTAATCATTGAAAAATCACTCATAGGGGAAGTCGTAAACGTCTATGTATTGAACTCAAATCCAAAAGCTCATTGAAGAGCATAAAAAAGAATTAAAAAACCAAAGAAATGAGAAGAAGAAAAATGGGAAAAATGAGTCATGCAGGAAAATTAAGAAAATTGATTAAATAATTCTTTAACACAAATTCTTTTAAAAAGAAACATAAAAGGTAATTGAAGAAAATAACCCCCCCATTGGAATTGAATAAATAGAAACCAATTAATGTACAAGACTGCAATATTCCATCAAACATAATAAAAAGGTTGAAAAAAACTGAAGATAATGTAAAGTACTTTTTTTTAGGAAAAACAAATGACTTGGAAAATAGATCCAGAAGAGATTATTTACAAATCATCAGATTACTAGATCAAAAAAAGGAATCTAGAAAACATCATGCAGCAAATTATCAGGGAAAACTGTTCAACTCTACTGGAACCAGAATACAATACAACCATTTTAATAATACACAGAACCACTCCCAAAAGAGACACCAGGATAAAAACTCCAAGCTGAATTATAGCCACATTCCAGATAAACAAATAAAGAAGAAAATACTACAAGTAACAAAAAGGAAAAAAAAATGTAAAGGAGACAAAATCAGACTCACACAAGACCTATCAGCTTCCTCAATGAGGGACCTGAGAACCTGGAATACCACATATCATAGGGCAAAGGAATTGGGATTACAACCAAGAATTTATTACCCTGAAAAATTCAGGATGTACTCTCAGGGGAAAAGATGGAAGTTCAATGAAATAGAGGACTCTCAGAATTTCCTGACACAAAAAGCAGAACTGAAGATAGAATTCAGTCATCAAATATACAAATTAAGAGATTCATAAAAAAGCAAATGAAAAGTGGAAGATTAAAAAAAAAAACAAATGTTAGTAAAGATCATCAAATTGTATACAACCCTAAATTGAAAGATAAAATACTTCTAACTCTTGAGACTTTTAGTTATCTTAGGATAATTAAAAGGGTAGAATATAATTGAAGAGCTTGGACTTAGAGAACATGGATATAGTTCGGTCTTCTCCACTGAAGCTGCTGAAAGGGATATCATTATGTTTGAAACAAAAAGGCATGATGAAAAACGTGGATGTTAATTCTAAACTTAAATGTCTCAGTATCTTTCACCCAATTTAATTCTGCTCTGCTGACAAAGCTCAGAACTTTCTCTGGTGAGGACATCTTAAAATGTATAGTCCTCAATCAGTGCATCCCCCTAACTTACAATCTTTTGTAAAGTTCTTAAGTGAGACCTTCAGAGCCTCCTAGTACTTAGAGTCCTTTCAGATGCTTATAGTTAATTAAATCAGAGTATGAGCTAATCCTTACTTCACTTAACAAAGGGTTGAATACCCTGGGGGGTGAAGTGGGAGAGAAAATAGGCTTGGGGGAGGGGTACAAATAGTTCATGAAATAATACTTTGACTCATGTGGATTGTGTTTCTCTGAAGGGTACTTGAAAAGGAGGCAAGGAAAAATGATGATAACTTGTTACAATTCAAGGCTCTTGAAAAATGTACTTCTAATGAGACATATAGAGGAGGGTACATAATGACTTGGAGGCAATGCTGCATATCAAACAATCATGCAACTAATCAATCATTCTGTGATGGTACTTTGAGAACATGTTTTAACTTATCAAGTAATTGATGGATCAATTGATTAATCAATTGATTAATCTGGGATAGATGATATAGCACCTGAGTGATAAATAACATAGCTGAAGAGGCACAAAGATTTATAATTTTAGAAGGAAAAACAGGCAGGGTATTAACACTGAGTAAATCTTATTGAATAGAATTGGCCCAGAGAGGGAATAAGATACATTCCAAACTGGGTTTAAATATCTATCCTACTCTACAGGGAAGTGTGGTGGGGTAGGAGAAGGAAAAGATAAGGGAAGAAGGGACTGATAAAAGGGAAGGTAAAGTCATAAGTGAAAATAAACTGAAAATTAAATTTTAAAAGAAAAGTTAGAGAGGAAACAGTAAAATTTTGGTGAGGAGGAATAAGAGGAAAGGAAAGAGAAAAATTCAAAGGGGAAAGATAGCATGGAGGAAAAAACAAAATTAGTAATCTTAACTGTAAATATGAATGGAATAAACTGTCCCATAAAACTAAAGCAGATAGCAAAATGGTTTTAAAACCAGAATCCTAAAATATGTTATTTACAAGAAACACTTTTGAAGCAGTGAGATATATACACAGGGTAAAGGTGAAAGGATGGAGCAAAATATACTCAGCTTAAAAATCAAAAGTAGTGATTCTGATCTCAGATAAAGAAAAAAAGCAAAAATAGATCTCAGTAAAAGGATAAGGAAGGAAACTACATTTTCCTAAAAGGCACCCTTGGTAATAAAGCTATATCATTATTAAACATGAATGTACCTAGTGGTGGAAAAGTTGAGTGAATTACAAGGAGACATGATCAGCAAAACTTTAATCAACTCCCTCTCTCAGAAGTAGATAAAGCTAAACAAAAAGTAAACTAGAAAAAAAGATAAGAAGGTGAATGAAATCTTAGAAAACTTAGATAAGATAGACTGCTGGAGAAAACTTAATGGGGATAGAAAAGAATATATCTTTTTCTCTGCAGTACATAGTACCTATACCAAAACTGACCATGTGATAGGGCATAGAAATCTCTTAATCAAGTGCAGCAAGGCAGAAATTATAAAAGCATATTTCTTAGGCTACAATTAATAAAAATTACAGCTAACAAAGCGTCACAGAAAGAGAAACTAAAAACTAATTGGAAACTACATAACTTAATTTGAAACAATGAGTGGATCAAACAACAATGAGAAATAATAAACAATTATAAACAAGAAAAATATACCGATGAAGCATCATACCAAAAATTATGGAATGCAAACAAGATAGTTTTGAGGGGAAATTTTATATCACTAAATGCTTATATGAATATAATAGAGAAAAAGGGAACCAATGAATAGGACATGCAACCAATAAAAGGTAGAAAAAGAACAAATTACAAAATTCTGAAAATCAAGGGAGAGATTAATAAAAGTAAAACCTTTGATAAAATAAAACTTTCATCTCATAAATAAAATTAAGAACTGTTTTATAAAAAAAGCCAATAAATTTGATATAATTTTGATAATTCTGATTAAAAATAAAGATAACCCAATTACTAGCATCAAAAATTAAAAGGTGAACTAATCATCAGTGAGGTGGAAATTAGACATAATTTGAAGCTACTGTGACCAACTATATGCCAATAAATTTAAGAACCTAAATGAAAAGGGTGAATATTTTTTAAAAAATGAAAACTTCCCAGATTAACAGAAGAGGAAATAAGTTACTTTAAAAAAACCATTTCAGAAAAAGAAAGTGAAGAAACCATTCTTAAACACCCTAAGAAAAAAGTCTCCAGGTCCAAATGGATTTACAAGAGAATTCTTTCAAACATGTAAGGAATAATTAATTTCTATCTGGCAAAAACCATTTAAAAATAGGAAAAGAAGGAGTTCTACCAAATTCCTTTTATGACACCAACATGCTGCTGATCCCTAAACCAGGAAGAACCAAAACAAATAGACATTATAGATCAATCTCTCTAATGAGCATTGATGTGAAAATATTAAAAACAATTTTAGCAATGAGATAATAGCAAGGTATTAATAGGATAGTACTCCAGGATCAGGATTGATATATACCAGGTAAACAAGGATAGTTCAATATTAGGAAATCACTCAAAACACTTGAACATATCAATAGGAACACCAGCAGAAATCATATGATTATCTCAATAGATTTTGAAAAAAGCCATTGATAAAATACAACATTCAATCCTATTAAAAACACCAAAAAGTTTAGGGAAAATGGAGGTTTTTAAAATAGGAAATAGTATCTATCTATCTAAGATAATCAACAAATATTATATGTAATGGCGATAAATTGGGAGCATTTCCAATAAGATCAGGGGTGAAACAAGCATGCCAGTAATCACCAATACTGTTCAATATAGTTTTAGAAATTTAACTCTCTCAACATGATAAGAAAAATATTTTGAAGGAATAAGAATTGGCAATGAGGAAACAAAAGTTTCACTCTTTGCAGATGATATGTTGGTTTATTTGGAGAACACAAGTAAAACATCTAAAAACTCCTTGAAAAACTTAACAAATTCAACAAAGTAGAATATAAAATAAATTCACAAAAATCATCATTATTTCTATGCAAGATTAACAGAGTTCAAGAGCAAGAGATAGACAGTGAAATTACATTTAAAGCAACTTGAAAACATTAAATACTTGGGAATCTACCTCCCAAGATAAAACCAGAAATTTTATGAACACAATTATGAAACACTTCTAAACCAAAGACAAATCTAAATAATGGGGAAAAGTATCAATTGCTCATTGTTAAGTCAAACTGTTATATTAAAAATGACAATTTGACCAAATTAAATAGCTTATTAAGTACCATACCAATCAAACTGCAAAAGTTATTTTACCAAGCTAAGAAAATAATAAAAAAATTCAGCTGGCACACCAAAAGATCAAGATTATTAAGGGGGCGGGGAAGAATATTAGGGTAACTGATGGAAAAAAAAATTTAAAAGAAGATAGTTTACCTCTTCCAGATCTAAAACTATACTATAAAATGGCAGTCATCAAACCTGCCTAGAACTGCTTAAAAATAGAGTAATGTATCAGTGGATAAGGATAGGTTCAAAAGAAACAGCAGTAAATGATCACAGTATTCTACCATTTGACAAAACAAAAGACTGGAAATACTTCTAGGATAGGAGCTCACTATTTGACAAAAATTGTTGGGAAAACTGGAAAATGCTATGGCAAAAACCCGGCACAGACCCACATTTCACTCCCTTTACCAAAATGAGGTCAAAATGGGTTCAGGATTTAGGCACAAAGGGAGAAATCATAGATAAATTAATAGAGTAAGAAATACACTATCAGATCAAGGGAAAGGTAATAAATTTATGAACAAACATGAATTAGAAGGGAAGCAAAAAACTGGGAAACAATCTTCTCAACTAAGATTTATAATAAAGGTCTCATTTCTAAAATATATAGAGATTGCATCATACATACATATATATATATATATATATATATATATATATATAATTGTTCTTTCTAGTTAATGCTTCTCTTGAGTCTATGCAGTTGCATATGTAGTTGCAAATCATTCTCCAATTGAGAAATAGTCAAAGGCTATGTATAGACAGTTTTCACATGAAGATATTCTAACTACATATAATCTTATGAAAAAATGCTTCAAATCATTTTTTTCTTAGAGAAATTCAAATTAAAACAACTCTAAGATATCACTTCAAAGCTGTCAACCTGATTAAGATGACAAAAGGAAAAAAAAAACATGAACATTTTTGGAGAAGTTGTGGGAGGATGGGGACATTTTTATGTATTTATTATTTTTTCATCCATGTAAACATGTATATCTTTTTTTTAGATACTTTGCAAGGCAACAGGGTTAAGTGCCTTGCTCAAAGCCACACAGCTAGGTAATATTAAGTGTCTGAAGGCAGATTTGAACTCAGGTACTCCTGACTCCAAGGCCGGTACTCTATCCAATGTGCCACCTAGCCACCCCATGTATATCTTTAAGTCACAAAATTTCCGTTCTCCCTTCTGTCTCTACTCAGTGGCAAATAGGTTAATATTGTACTTGTTTTCCATCAATATTTTTACAAATTAGTCATTTTCTGTATGAGAAATTAGGATTAAGGGAAAGAGATGCATAATAGTTAATTTTTTATAAAATATTAATTAGATTTTGAATGGTGGCTTTTTTTGTTGTTGTTGCAGTTGTTTGGTTTTGTTTTTCTTCCACTGGATGTGGATAACATTGTCCATAGTCATATGCCTGCCCTAGCTCTGTGAACTGCAGAGAGGTGCTACTTCCATAAAGGTTGGTCATCTCACAATGTTGTTGTTAATGTATATATTGTTCTCTTGGTTTTGCTCCCTTCACAGTATCAGATGCTGTAAATCTTTCCATGCTTCTCTACAGTACAACTATTTATGGTTCTGATGCAACAATAGTATTCCATAGTATTCAAATACCATAAGTTGTCCTGAGCTTCTCTCATTTAATTTTTGGTTAGATTCATCTAATTCTGAAAGAGGAAAGTTGAGGTCTCCCAATAAGAAAAATTTATCATCTATTTCCGCTAGTAATTCATTAAATTTCTCTTTTAAGATGCTCTAACTTTTGGTACATATCTATGGCTACTATTGATATTATGTCATTGTCTATTGTAGTTTTTAGCAAAATATGGTTTTTGTACTTATATTTTTAATTTAGTTTGTTTTTTATTTTACTTTGAGTTCATGACTGCAACCCCTGCCTTTTTTTACTTCAATTGAAGAATAATAGATTGTATTACATCGCCGAATTTCCTTATTTTTGATTTTTTGTGTCTTTTTGTTTCTTACAAAAACATATTATTGGTATGTGGCCATTTTCCTTTTCAGATCCCTCATCTTTCCTCATTAGGATAGATTAAGCTGTACAGCCATTTGACTTTACCCCCATCTTCTATACATATATACACAATACATACATGTATATATACATACATGCATAAAGTGTCTATCTATGTATACATGCATATATATCCATATAGATCTAATATTCCTCCCTCTTTAAACTGATTCCCATAGGAGTAATATTCATAAATTGCCTGCCACCTCCATTATTTTCTGTTTCAATATAAAATTTTCCCTTATGTTTCTCTTTTATGTGAGATAATTTTCCCCATACTTTCTTTTCCTTTCTTTACCCAGTGCAACTCTCTTATCCCTCTGATTTTAAAGATCATTCCAATATAGTCAGATTGCTCCTGTATTCCCTTTCTGTTAAACTCCAACTGTACTAAGCCTGATAAAATTCTTAGGAGTTAAATGTAAAATCCTCCTGTATAGAAATGTGAACAATTTGATCATATTAAATTCATTATGATTGTTCTTTCTAGTTAATGCTTCTCTTGAGTCTTGAATTTGAGCCTCATTTTTTCCTATTCATTTCTGGCCTGTTTATAAGGAGAATTTGAAAGTCCTTTATTTCATTAAATATTTATTAAATATTTTGCAAAGTACATTTTTCTTTTTAATCTTAACTCTTCTGTCTTCCAGTATATTATATTGCAAGTCCTCTCTTTTAAAAGCCAAAGCAGCTAAATCTTAAGTGGTCTCAGATTTCCCACATCCCTTCCAACATTGATCATTATCCTTTGTGGTTATATTGGCCAGCCTGAGAGATGTGAAGTGGTACCTCAAAGAAGCTACAATTTGCATTTTTCTAATAAGTAATGATATAGAGCAATTTTTCATATGACCATGGATTGCTTTGATCTCCTCAGCTGTACATTGCCTTTGCATATCCTTTGACCATTTGTCAAATGGAGAATGGCTATTTTTTTTTAAATTTGACTCAGTTCTCTGTATATTTTAGAAATGAGTCCTTTGTCAGAAATATTAAATGTAAAGATAATTTCCCTGTTTACTACATTTCTTTTGACCTTGGTTACAGTGGTTTTGTCTGTGCAAAAGCTTTCTAATTCAATGTAATCAAAATTATCTAGTTTGATTTAGTGATATTCAACATCTCTTCCTTAGTCATAAACGGCTTCCCTTTCCACAGATCTGACAGATAAATTATTCCTTGATATTCTAGTTTGCTTGTAATATTTTTTTACATCTAAATCCTGTATCCAATTGGATCTTTTCTTGGTATAGGGTGTGAGGTGTTGGGATAATCTAAGTTTATTCCATACTAACTTCCAATTTTCCAAGCAGTTGTTATCTAAGAGAAAAAGATTTTATCCCAATAGCTGGACTCTTTGATTTTATCAAAAACCAGGTGACTAAAATTGATTTCTTCACCTAGTCTATTCCACTGATCCACCATTCTGTTTCTTAGCCAATACCAGACAGTTTTGATTACTGATGCTTTATAATATAATTTTAGATCAGGTAGGGCTAATTCCCCTTCTTTTGCACTTTTTTCATTGAATCCCTGGAAATTCTTGACTTTTTATTTCTCCATATGAATTTACTTACAACTTTTTCAAACTCATTAAAGTAATTTTTTGGAAGTTTGATTGATAGGGCACTAAACAGGTACTTAATTTTGGTAAAATTGTCATTTTTATTATATTAGCTCGACCTATCCATGAGCAGTTGATGTTTGCCCAATTATTTAAATCTGATTTAATTTGTGTGAGAAATGTTTTATAATTGTTTTCAAAAACTTTCTGAGCCTGCCTTGGCAAATAGACTCCCAAATATTTTATATTGTCTGAGGTCACTTTGAATGGGATTTCTCCTTCTAGCTCTTCCTGCTGTATCTTGTTAGTCATACATAGAAAAGTTGAGGATTCATGATTATTTATTTTATATCCTGCAACTTTGCTAAAATTGCTAATTGTTTACTGTAGTTTTATGCATGATTTTGTGGAATTCTCTAGGTATACCATCATGTCATTTCCAAAGACTGAAAGTTTTCTTTCTTCCTTCCCAATTCTAATTCCTTCAATTTATTTTTCTTCTCTAATTGCTGAAGCTAACATTTCTATTCTAGTTTGCTTGTAGTGGTGATAATGGGCATCCTTGTTTCACCCCTGATCTTATTGGGAATGCCTCTAGTCTCTCCACATTGAATATAATGCTTGTTGATGTTTTCAGATAGATACTGCTTATTATTCTAAGAAACAGTCCATTTATTCCTACAATCTCTAGTGTTTTTAGTAGGAATGGGTACTGTATTTTGTCAAAAGAATTTTCAGCATCTATTGATGTGATCATATAATTTCTGATAGTTTTATTATTGATATAATTGATTATGCTAACAGTTTTCCTAATATTGAACCAGCCCTGAATTCCTGGGATCAATCCTACTTGATCATAATGTATTATCCTATTGATCACTTGTTGTAATCATTTTGCTAAGATTTTCTTTAAGATTTTTGCATCTATATTCATCGGGGAGATAGGTCTGTAATTTTCTTTCTCTGTTATAACTCTTCCTGGTTTAGGAATCAGTACCATATTGGTGTCATAGAAAGAGTAAGGCAGAGTTCCATTTCCCCATATTTTTCCAACCAATTTATATAGAATTGGAACCAATTGTTCCTTAAGTGTTTGGTAGAATTCACTTTTGAATCCATCAGGCCCTGGAGATTTTTTTTTAGGGAGTTCAACAATGTCTTGTTGAATTTCTTTTTCTGAGATAGAGTTGTTTAGGTATTAAATCTCCTCTTCATTTAACCTGGGCAACTTATATTTTTGTAAATATTCATTGATTTCACTTAGATTGTCAAATTTATTGGTGTAGAGTTGGCCACAATAATTCTGAATTCTTACTTTTATTTCCTCCTCATTGGTGGTAGGTTCACCTTTTTCATTTATGATACTAGCAATTTGGTTTTTCTTCTTTCTTCTTTTTAATCAAATTGACCAGAGGTTTATCAATTTTTTTGGTTTTTTCATACAATCATCTCTTGGTTTAATTTTTAATTCAATAGGTTTTTTTGGCTTCAGATTTTATTATTTTCTCCATTAATTTTTAGAATTCCTAATTTGAGGGATTGTAAATTGTTCTTTCTCTAATATTTTTAGTTGCATATTTAGTTCATTGATTTCTTCTTTCTCTAATTTATTCATGTAAGCATTTAAAGATATAATATATCCCCTAACATCCACTTTGAGTGAATCCCATAGGTTTTGGTACGTTGTGTCAGTATTGTCATTATCTAGGATAAAATAATCAATTCTTTCTTTAATTTGTTGTTTGATCCACTCATTCTTTAGAATGAGGCTATTCAGTTTCCAATTAATGCTCTTCTATCTCCATGGCCCAATATTGATTTTTATTGCATTGTGACTTGAGGTAGATGAATTCACTATTACTACCTTTCTGCAATTTACTATTAAGTTTTTATGTCCTAGTACATGGTCAATGTTTGTATGAGTGCCATGTATTAGAGAAAAAAGGAACATTCCTTTCTATCCCCATTCAATTTCCTCCATAAGTTTATCTATCTAGTTTTTCTAACAATCTGTTTACCTACTTAACTTCTTTCTTGTTTATTTTATGATTTGATTTATCTAAATCTGAGAACAGGAGGTTGAGGTCTCTCAGTAGTAGAGTTTTGCTGTCTATATCTTCCTGTAGTTCTTTCATCTTCTCCTCTAAGAATTTGGATGCTATCCCATTGGGTGTATACATATTCAGCATTAAAATCACTTTATTGTCTATGATACCTTTTAGGAGGATATAGTTTCCTTCTTTATCTCTTTAAATTATATCTATTTTTGCAGCTGCTTTGTCTGAATTAAGGTTTGCTATCCCTGCTTTTTTTTCACTTCAGCTGAAGCAAACTATATTTTGCTCCAAACTTTTACCTTTACTCTATATGTAATCTCTCTGCTTCAAATGAGTTTCTTATAAACATATTGTGGGATTCTGAACTTCAGGCCAAGATGGTGTAGAGAAGACAGGCATAGTTCTAAAACCTCCTAATCTTTCCCCTTATATAATGACTCAAACCTCTTAATAGAAATTTGATCAACAAAACCCAGAAAGAAATGGCAGGAAAAAGAACAGCTACATCAGAATTTGTCTTCCATAGTGGTGGGTGAGTCTGGGTGCAGAGGGTAGACTCTGCACTGAAATGGGGAGACCCTGGGATGCTGGATCAGCAACAGATCAGCCTGATTAGCCGCAGGACTGGAGTCAAGGAGCCTGAGAGCCCAAGAACCAGACCTGCTTGACCAGTGGTTGGGCTAGAGCCTGATTGACCTGGCAGGGGGGTTAACTATGGAGGAGATGCATAGATGTTAGTGCTGACCCTAGGGAGTTTGCCAGCAGGACTCGGGGGACAGTTTTGATGCAGGAGATCTGTGGAAATCATCCCTGGTCTCCTCTGGTCAGGAGAAACTCCAAATCCAGGCCTTCACTTCTGCTGAATCCTCTTCCCAGAACAAACACAATTACAGATCTTCTATCCCAGACACAGGTGTGTGAGCAGCAGAACCAGTTCAGCTGACATTAGAGAGAGTGATGACCTCACCCCAGGGCATAGCCAAATATTGACTGAAGTCAAAAGTATCTAACAGCTTCAATCACTCCCTCCAGGCCTATGGAAAGGGCCTCAATCTAGGTCACAGACACTCCAGAGAAAACAGCCAGCACCCCTGCTGGATAGATGGGGAAATTACACTCAGTGACCAAAATGTCTAGTACCCACTACTGTACAGCTTGGGATATTACACTCAGTGAGTAAAGACTTTAGGGATCCCAACACCATTTCAGACCCTCCCCAATTGATTAATATCTTGAATCAATAAATGAATTGTTTATTTCTTTCTGCTTGCATTAATTTCTTCATGAATTAGGAGTGTTGGAATTGGGTTTAATATTTTTCAGATTTTGTATTTTTGGATCTCTTTACATAGGTGATTGGTGGATTCTTTAAGTTTCTATTTTACCTTCTGCTTTAAGGATATTAAGGCCATTTTCCTTTCTAATACTTGGAAATAAGAAGTTTTGGATTTTTGCTTATTATGACTTTCAAGTAATCCAATAACTCTCACATCCTATCTCCTTGATCCATTTTCTAGTTCTTTTCCAAATGAAATATTTTACAATTTCCCATTCCTTTGACTCTAGTTGTTTCTTGACATTTCATGAAGTCATTTGCTTCTATTTGCACAGTCCTTTTCTTAAAGATTTTTTTAAATTGACTAGTTTTATTTAATGTTCCTCTTATCATTTGATTTATTTGATTTTTTTTGACATTCAACAGCTAATCGATATTTATTGTCTACCTATCATGTGTACAGTACTATGCTAGTTCTGGGAAAAATACAAAATTTGTGCAAGACATGATAATCTCTACCATCATAGAATTTATGTTTCAGAATGGAGGCAAGACAAAAAAACAACTCATCATAGAAGATACCAGTATTAAACAATAAATACATTGCCAGGTGAAGTCCTGCCAGTCTTCAAGCAAAGGATGGATCAAGAATTTGTTAGGTAGAGCTGAAGATATCTTTTTCATATATTGATTCAACCAGGAGAGTCGAGGCCATCCAAACCAACTCTGAGATTCTGATCATGTGCTTCTGTTTTGAGGGGCATCATGGTGGGATGTGATAGAGATTGGTAGAAATTCAGTGGAGATGACCAGACTATTTTCTGCAAAGCTATTAACATAAGTCAGGAGGAGGGCTTGGAGGGATAATGCAGTAGTTTCATTTATGGGGAATAAGATGATCAAGCCAGAAAAGTAATAATGGTGGGCCTTAATGTTCTACAACAGAGTTGTAATAATAAAGAGTGTGAGCTTCTGATTTTTGGATCCTCGGAACTTCATACAATTTCTTGCATTTGTTTTGATTTCACTGAAGGAAACTCTTCTCACCTAACAACTATAACTTAAAATATGACAGTCCCTGCTTACATTCCCATAAGGGAAGGTAACACTTTTAAGGGAGTGATGACCAGACAAGATGTTTTGACTTGGCAAAGTGATGGCTAGTAGTCTCAGAACAATTGATTAACATGTCTTTTCTAGAACAGGGGTTTGATTTGATTACTTCTTTTTTTAGGTTTTTGCAAGGCAAATGGGGTTCAGTGGCTTGCCCAAGGCCACACAGCTAGGCAATTATTAAGTGTCTGAGTTTGGACCTGAACTCAGGCACTCCTGACTCCAGGGCCGGCGCTCCATCCACTTTGCCCCCCAGCCACCCCCTTGATTACTCTTTCCATGAGAGGCACAAAGCAGGAAAAGGATAGGTATGAAGACCGATCACAATGCCAGGGTGGAAATTGGAGTAATAGGAGGAGCTAGACAAAATACAAAGATAGCTGCAATTTAAGAAAAGTTCATATTTAATCTTCAGGAGGCAGTAGGGTGCCACTTTTTTTGGAGTAGTAGAACACCTAGATTTACATGTGAGAGAAGAGATCATATTGGTATTGGTAAAAGTAGACTATTTTTTACATAGGAGTCTAGGGGGGGTGGCTAGGTGGCTCAGTGAACAGAGCACCGGCCTTGGAGTCAGGAGCACCCGGGCTCAAATCTGACCTCAGACACCCAACTACCTAGCCATGTGGCCCTGGGCAAGCCACCCAAACCCATTGCCTTGAAAAATACAAAAAAAAAGTCTAGGGATAATAAGAGTTTGTGCGAATTTAGTGACAATGGGAACAAAGAGGAAAGAAATGGATATGGAAGGTAACATGACTCTACCAGACTGAAGAACTGACTGGATTTGAAAGACAAGGGAGAAAGAGAAGATAAATTAGTTACCATGAATCCTGAAGCCTCAGTGTAAGCTATAGCTTCCTAATCAGTTTTCAGGGCTGCGTAGAAATTCTTTAGGAGTTGACCTTACTAAAAATGTATATATATTTTTAAATGATCCCATTTAGGCATTGCCAGTCTCATCCACACTTTAAAAAGACTGTTGTTTTTACATATAAGGTTATTTTGTGAAAGATCCTCACAAACCTGTTTCCAATGCTTCAGATGAAGGTATGAAACTTTTGGGTTTTTGAGTAATTCTATCCAGCCCTAGACAATCCTGAAAGGTCATACTTGCTCTCAAATATAATCCTTAGGCATTACGGAATGTTATGTTTCAAAGAACAGTGAGAGACCTAACAGTTTCTTATTATGATAGGGAATTTTAGATGCATTTATCAAAATTTATTTGATACCTTTTCTTTTTGGTTTTTTGTTTTTTTAAGGCTCTTTTTGCAAGGCAGATGGGGTTAGGTGGCTTGCCCAAGGCCACACGGCTAGGTAATTATTAAGTGTCTGAGACCAGATTTGAATCCAGGTACTCCTGACTCCAAGGCCGGTGCTTTATCCACTACGCCACCTAGCTGCCCCTATACCTTTTCTTTTAAAGTAAACTTTGAAGTAGAAAGGGGACTAGATTTGGAGTTGTAATTCAAATCCTGTCTCTGTCACTTATTGCCCCATGTAACCTAGAGCAACCCAACCCTCTGGGCACAAGTTACCTTTAAGGTACCATTCACTTTCTTTTTTGATTTTGTGAGGGGTTAAGTGATTTGCCCAAGGTCACGCAGCTAGTAAGTATCAAGAATCTGACGCTGGATTTGAAATTAGGTCCTCTTGACTCCAGGGCTGCAGTTCTAGCTGCCCTCCATTCACTTCTTAACTCTGTCCTCCTGTGCTATAGACACAAAACTAGCCTTTGCTCTCCATAAACTTACATTTCAATATTAATGGTAAAGCTCTGAACATGAGATGTTGAGTGAATGGAGGTATCATTGAAATTGTTTGGGATGGGGATAGGGGGACTGCAGAACATGGTCATGGACATACTGAGTTTTAAGTGCTGGTGGGACACATAAATGGAGATACCTCATAGGCAGCTGGATATGGAGATGGGACTACAGAGTTGGAGTCATGCCAAGAGCTGAAATCATAGCAGCAAATGATATTGTCAAGGGAGAATATAGACAGAAAAGGCAACCTGACAGCATCTTGGGGAATATCCACTTTAAGCACTTTGGGTGGAGGGTGTAGATCAAGACACCAATAGGTTGCCCTGTTATAGAGGACAACCAAGGATGCAACCTGACAGTGTCTCTATCCTCCAGTTTTACATTCTTTCAAGGAAGAGAACATATGCATATATATATATATATATATATATATATATATATATATATGTATATATATGTATATATATATACATATATATATATATGTATAGATACATAAATATGTAAAAATAGGTTATAATAACATGCGGAAAGAGAGAAGGCTTCTAGTATAATGTGGTGCTTGATTTGAGAGTTTGGAAGGAAACTGGGAATTAAAGCACCAGGGTTAAGGAATGCATTCTAGGTTTGAGGATACTCAATGCAAAAAGGCACATTTTGTGGAAGGGTCATTAAGGGAGGGATACCTAGTGGTGCAATGGAGAGAACACTGACCCTGAGTCACAAAGATCTGAGTTCAAATCTAGCCTCAGACATTTAATACTTACCTGAGGTAAATTGTATGAAAGCTAAATTGGTCAGGTTAAGAAGAAGTTTAAATGTCAAAGAGGATTGATAAAAAAAAGGATTGATGTTTGATTCTGAAGGCAATAGCAAATTTCTGGTGTTTTAATAAGCAGGGGTGCAAATAATGTCATTGGTAGAGATGTGGTGGATAGATCAGAGAAGGATAATGACCAGAGGAGGAAGATGAAGCAGAAGGCTTTTTGCAATGGTCCATGCTTACCTATGTTGGTAATCAAGTATAGAGAAGGGGAGATCCAAAAGATGTCAGAGGTAAAATTGATGGGACTTTAAAAATGAACATAGAAAAGAGGGTGAATTATGGCATCACAAACAAAAATAGAAATGGGAGAGCAAGTTTGGTAAAAATAAATGATAATTCTATGTCACTGTTAAGTCTATAAATCACTTTCCTCAATAACACTGTGCAGCTAACATTTTTTATAAAATGATATCAAAGCTCAGAGTTTCGTATTTCTCCAGGGTTACATGGTTTATATCAGACAAAATCTGAATTCAGTTTTTTCCTAATTACAAATCTAGTACTCTCTGGGAGGGCCTAAACTGAAGAAGCAATAATATGTCCAAGTGGAGATGGACATGCAGAACCTTACCAGCAATGAATCTAACTTTATCTCACAAAAACACTGATGGATTGGATCACCTTCTGGTTGAAGTTATAGGCAGCAAAAGTGATCTTTGAAAGGGCTGTTTCTCAGAAAGGAAAAGGAAGGAGTGCAGAGTACCAGTACCATAGGTAAAGTAACAAGGCCTGCTTCATGGTCCAAGAATATATAAAAAAATTCATAGAAATATACTATTAAAAGGGAGAGGGAAAATGTTAGTTGTCAATGTTAAAACACATCTTCATGAAATATATAATCACTATATTATAAAATTTTACCTAATAATTAATACCACCTCTATGGTGGAAAAGCATTATCACATGAATTTTCATGGAACTTACTTAGCAAGACTGAAATTAGTCAACCAATAAATTTATATTTACAGTTTCCCTGGTGCATAGAAGACTTGCTATTTCCCATCTGTATATGGAAAATGTGATCAACTTACTCTTCCTGAAGAGATAAGTATCAGTGCTAATAACAGCAGTGATTTTTTTAGGCAAAAGAGCTCAGTGAACAGACTAAACAACCACTAAAAATATAAAAAAAATATATGTTTTCTTAAAAGCCTCATTATTTACTTTGTGACTATCCTAATTTATAACCGACTCCAAGATTTAAAAAACAACAAACATTCACCACCAATAGAACACTTAATGTTGATAGCTTTATCCTTAAGCTCTTTTACTTACAAAGTCAGCAGTTCTTCCTAGTCTTCATTTTTCTTTTTCATGTCAATTATAATATTTCCATCTAGATTCTCAAATTTCCTTACTCTTTAGCAGGTAACCAAAATAAATGAGAATGTTGAATATATCTAAACTTTAAAAATCCTTAATATCTTCTTTGTTTATTTGGGGGTTTCTCAGTTTTCTCATGGAGAAAAAAAATTTATTAATAACTCAACCTTATATATTATCCACCTGCCACTTGTACAACACAATTCTGGATAGTAAAATTTGGTGTACGTTGTCTTAATTCCTATTGCATAAGGAGGAAGAAGTCATCAAGAAAATAATTTGTAGAACACCTTGAAAATCCATGCTTTGCCTTCAAAGTTCAATTATTATCTTTCATCCACTGTTCAATCCATTTCATTATCTGATCTAAATTACTCTCTAGTTCTTCTGGTCCTTTGCTTGGCAGCTTGTGCACGATTTCATGCTTGTAGGAGGCCATGGCTTCTTCATAAAGAATTTACAAAATTTCACATTGTATATTGTCCTGTAGTTTCCTTACACTGCATCCCCTCTTTTCAAGTCTTGAATATAACACAGAATTATCAGTTTGAAGCACAAAAACTATATGAAAACATCGTTCAGGAAAGAAGTCACAGCCATGGTAATCAAAAATAATTCCACCTTCAGTCATTTTATTTTTTAACTCGTCAACTACTCTGTCTTCATCCAAAATAGGACATTCGTATTCTTCATCAAAGCCATCATATAACTGTCCTATGATTTACCTTCTTGTGCTAAATCGCCCACATTAATGTATGTCAGTCCTGTTCTGGATGCAAGTTCTTTGCCTAATGTGGTCTTTCCAACCCCTGGTGTACCCATGAGCAGGATGTTGGGCAGCCTCATGGCAGCCGCGGCACCGACTCTGCCCCGGCGCCGGCCCTACGCAAGCGGCAGGCAGGGCAGGCCTTTTTATTTGATTTTTTAAGATAATATTTGATTTTTGTGTCTTTTAATAATTTCTTATGCTATTTGCAGTTTTCTTATTTTATTCTCATTTTCTCCTAATTTTTCCTCTGCCACTGTTATTTGATTTTCTTTATACTTCTTTTTAGCTTTCCTCTGTGAATTCTTGTTTGGCTTGTGTTTGATTTGCATATTCATTAGATATTTTACATGCAATTTTCATCTTGTCTTTTTCCTTGGCATCATAATGACTTTTCAAGTTTCATTTTTTTTCAGCCTATTTATTGATATTTTACTTTGTTAAAATAGATCTCTCCTCACTAAGTATCAAGTGTGAGCACTATCCCATGTTTCAGGGTTTTTCTCACTGCAACCTTCAGCACTAGTTGTTGGGAGTAAATGTTTTAAGGGTTTCAAGAGACTATGTTCCAGAGAGAGGTGTGTTAACTATTGTGGTCTATCTTCCCTTCTTTACCTAGAGAAGTTTCTCTGTTTACCTCAAACCAGAAATGTTAGTTCTCCTCTAAGCCCTGGAACTTTGACAAAGTCTCCTCCTTTCTTGTCAGGGCTCTTCTCTGTCCTGTTAGTGTGAAGCAGAAATATATATGTGAAAGATACCTTATACTGTACTTAGTTCTAGACGGGTTTCCCTGTATCATGTCTTGGTCAAGAGGTCCTAAAGCTGCTCTCGTGGTTTCTGCTTTCCTTCCTAGCACCAAGGCCTTCTGATGCTTTTGTCACAATGTGCACTCTGGACCAATCCCTACTCAGTGTCACAGACCTCTTTCTGACCTCTCTAACCAGAAACTATAGTTTTTTTCCTCTGGATATTGATGGTATTTTCTATAACAGGTTTCTCAGAACTGTCTTTCAATTTTGAACTACTGAGAGGAGCTGCTTCTACCACAATTTATCTTCTCAGAAGGTAGTTGTTGAATGTGTAAAATATTCTCCAATTCTGTCCACTAAGTATCAGTTCTTACAAATCTTTCCATACTTTCTAAAGTCTAGTCATTCGTGTTTTCTTACAGAAAAGTAATTATCTATAATATTCATATACCATGAATTATTCAGTCATTTCTCAATTGATAGATAATCCCTCAATTTTTTTATTTCTTTGCCACTACAAAAAAGAACTGCTATAAATATTTTTGCACATGTGGGTCTTTTCCCCATTTTTATGACCTCTTTGGGACACAGAGCTAGTAGTAATATTGCTGTGTTAAAGGGTATGCAGTTTTATTGCCCTTTGAGCACAATTCCAATATTGATCCCCAAAATAGCTTGATAATTTCACAACTCCACCAACAATGCTTCATTTTCAGTTTTCCCACATCCTCACCAATATTGACCATTTTACTTTTTTGTCATTTTAGTCAGTTTGTCACTTCAGAATAGTTTTAATTGCATTTGTCTAATCAGTAATGATCTAGACCATTTTTATATGACTTTAGTTAACTTTAGTTTCTTCATTTGAAAACTTCCTTTTTATATGCTTTGAATATATATTCTTATAATTTTGACTCAGTTCACAATATATTTTAAAATGAGTCCATTATCAAAACAATCGCTGTAAAAATTGTTTCCCTGTTTGTTTTCCTTCTAACCCTGGTTACATTAGGTTTGTTTGTGCAAATCCTTTTAATATAATGAAGTCAAAATCATCCATTTTGTAATTTATTTATTTATTTTATTGCAAGGCAATGGGGTTAAGTGGCTTGCCCAAAGCCACACAGCTAGTTAATTCCACCTAGCTTTCCCCATTTTGTAATTTATAATGTTCTCTATCTCTGGTTTGCTCTTAAACTCCCCTTTCTTTATGTTTCTGATAGATAAGCTATGCTTTTTTCACTTTATTGACTTATGATATCACACTTTATGTCTAAACACTGAACTCATTTAGCTCTTATCTTGGTATAGGGTACTTAAAGTTTTTGCCATTCTGTTTTCCAATTTGCTGAGCAGTTTTTGTCATAGTGAGTTCTGATTTCAGAAACTACATTTTTTTGAGTTTTTTTAAATGACTGATTACTATGTTGATTTGCTATAGTTTCTTTTGTGCCTAATCACTTCTCTGTTTCTTAGGCAGTATTAGACACTTTTGTTGATTGCCATTTTATAATGTAGTTTTAGATCTGTCATGATTAGCTGACCTTCATTTTTTTTATTAATTTCCTTGATATTCTTGGCTTTTTGTTCCTCAATTGAATGATTTTTTTCTTCTACTTCTATAAAATTATTTTTGGTAGTTTGGTGTTGCACTGAATAAATAATTCAATAATAATTTAATTATTTAATTTAATAATTATTATTTTAATTTAATAGCTATTTAATTTAATGCATAATTTAATAGTTTAATAGTTGATACTTATTTTAAAGTTATTTAATTAAATAATTCAATTTAATTTAAAATAATAATTAATCAATAATTTAATAATGTAAAATTTTTATTATATTTATTATGCCTGCAAATATTCAATTGATATTTTCCCAACTGCTTAGATCTGACTTTATTGGTATTAAGTATTTAATAATTTTCTTTAATTTTATTTTTGGGTTTGTCATTGGAGGAATATTCTCAATTATTTTCCTGTTGTCTATAGTTATTTTAAATGAAATTTCTCTATTTCTTGCTACTGAACTTTGTTGGTAGTATACAGAAAAGTTGATGATTTCTGTGGGTTTATTTTATATATTGATACTTTGCTAAAGTTGCTAATTATTTCAAGTTATTTTTAGAAGAATTTTTAAGATTCTCTATACTTTACTATGGTTTAAAAAAGAGTGAGAGCTTTGGTTCCTCAGTTTGGTTCCTCAGTTTGGTTCCTCCTTTGTTTCCTCTGATTCCTTCAATTTCTTATTGATAAAACTAATATTTCTGATACAATGTTGAATAACAATTGTAATGATGAGCACCCTTATTTCACCCCTGATTTTAGTGGAAATGGTCTTAGTTTATTTCCATTACATATAATCTTCTTGTTGATTTTTAGATAGAAACTTCTTAACATCATAGGAATGGATGCTGTATTTTTGTCAAAGGCTTTTCTGTGACTTCTTTGAATTTTCTTATGAATACTGTCAATTATGTTGATTATTGTCCTAATATTTAGCCATACTGTATAACTGGAATAAATGGGAAATCACCTTAGAAATCAACTTCCATCAGAAATACAATTGTCAAGATTCATAAGCATCATCATATCATTATCAATTTATACCAATACCTTCTGTCCAAGTATATTCCATTCAACTAACTCAAAATTCAACACATAATTTCATTGACTTTATATATCCATACCCTCAGTTCAGGTATTCTCCCTATTAATACCCCAATATTGGATTATTTTATCCCAATAAGAACATAAACCTCAAGAGTTAAAGTAGGGGTCTAATAGGTTGCTCAGTGGATAGAGCACCAGCCCTTGAATCAGGAGTACCTGAGTTCAATTTTGGTCTCAGTCACTTAATAATTACTTAGCTGTGTGGCCTTGGGTAAGCCACTTAACCCCATTTGCCTTGCAAAAGTTCTAAAAAGAAAGAGTTAAAGTACCATCACATCCTAACCACCCTCTGTCTAGGTAACACTCCTTTCACTTGTTCTAAGAGAAATACATTTCTCAAGAGTTACAAGTATTGTCTTTTCATGTAGGAATGTAGATAGTCCTTTAGTTTTATTGTCTGAAGTGTTTGTTCTTTTCTTTCCATTTACATTTTTATGTATCTATTGAGTCTTGTATTTGAAGATCAAGTTTCCTATTCATGAAAGTGTTAAACTACTCTATTTTGTTTAAAATCCATTTTTCTCCTGAAAGAATAAGCTGAATTTTTCAGAAGACCCAATTATTAGTTTAAATTCAATTTCATTTGCCCTCCAGAATCTCATATTCCAGAGATTCTGATCTACTAATGTCTAAACTGATAAGTTCTGCGTAATCCTGACTGTGGCTCACTGGTTCTTAATTTGCATTTTTTTGGGGGGATAATTTAGGGTTTTTTTCTGTTAACTAAAAATTCTGGAATTTGGCTACAATATTCCTTGGAACTTTTATTTTAGGTTCTCCTTCTGGGGGTGATTCATGAATTCTTCAAAGAGTATTTTATCTTCTTATTCTAGGTAAGTAGGCTTGATTTCTAAGGTAAATTCCCAGTTTGTTAGTATATGTGTTGTGCTCCTGGTTCTGTACATTTCACTTAGCAGACTTTTCTAAAATCCCATCCTTCATAATTTCTTATAGAATAATAGTGATCCATCCCATGCATATGCCTTAATTTGTTCAGTCCTTCTTCAGTTGATGGACATCCCCTTAATTTCCCAGTCAAAGTAATTTTGACTTTCAGGTAGATAAATAATTCATAAATTATCTCAACTTGATCTATTTTTCTGGTTCTTTATGTTTTTCTAAGACATAATTTATGTTTTTTTTTTTGATGGTCTTGTCTCTTAGTATCCATTTGTTTTGTTCTACCTTTTTAAGATTTTACAAACTTTGATTAACTTTGGTGTTTTCTTTTCCAATTGATTTATTTCACTTTCAAGAGTATTTTAATCCATTTTTCATAATTCTCCTACCTCTCATTTCTCTTCTTAATTTCTCTTCTTTGCTTTGGCTTTAAAGTGATTTTTGAACTCTCCAAAGAGAGAGAGAGGTTTTTTTGTATTTGAGACAATTCTGAGGTGGTGTTTTTATTGACTCTATCAGAATAGTAGTTTTCCATGGCTAGTACTCCTTTTCATATAATTTTAACAGTTGATATCTATTCCCAGGGCATAGAGGATATTGTTTCAAACATTTTTGTTCTATATCAGGGGTCTAGTTGGTGGCTTTCCACTCTGGCATTTCCAGTACTTGTGTTTTATTCCCTGAATTAATGTAGCCCAATACATTTTTGCCTGATATGCCAACATTCCTGGGATTGAACTTTGCTTTCTGAGTTAGAGTTCAGATCTGTACTACTACTGGCCTGCCAAGCCAGTACCTGAGCTGTGCTGTGGCTCTGAACCTCCTGCTGGGTTCCCAATTCTATTGTATACATTTTACCCACATGAGATAGATGTTTCCCTAATTTTCCACAGGATATCTTGACCTGAAAATTTATTTCACTTTGTATTTTTGTGGTTTCTGTCATTTTACAGTCTCTTAAGAAGCTTCATTTAATGTTTATTGGAAAAAACACTGGGAATTTCCTAGCTTCATGCCATCATTTTCAATATGCCTAGGAAACATTATTTACTTCCTAAGTATATTTATTTCATTCTCTTTTTGTTTATATCTATTTTTAAAGATGAAATTTGGTATATGATGACAGATTTAGATGTATAATAGAAATGTTGTTATATAACCATACTATATATTACAATATTATTTTACTACAATTTGTTTATATATTTATATGATTTATAATTCCATTTTAAAGTATCCATTTAAGTATATGTATTTTGCTTTTTCTCCCTTATTTTGTCCATTGCATTTTAACATTTTAAAAGATATGTATTATTTTTGCCTTTTTACATCTATTTGCAATTTTTCTGGTCTGTTTCAAATGATCAATTTTGATTAAAATGCTTTGTGGTACTGAGAAATATGTATATTTTGTAATGTTGCTATCCAAACATGTCAACAATTTTACCTCTCCTTACTCTCACAATTTATTTAATTCTACATTTTCTCTTTGGCTTATATTTATATTACATTTATTCAGCTCAGAAATACAAATATTAAAGTTTCATCCTAGAATTGAACTATGTATACTGTTGAAATTCAGATTAATTTATTATGTATAAATTTACATGCTCTGCCATTCATAACATGTCCAAAGAATAGTCATTATAGTTTTAGTTCAGTATCTTTACAGTCAGCAGTAGATAGAGACTGAGCCTAGAATTGGGGAAAATATTAAGTTTAAATTTAATATTAAACACTTATTTACTCACTGTGTGATTCTAGGCCACTGAACATTTGTCTCAGTTTACTCAAGAGGAGAATTGTGAAACTAATAGTGCATATTTTGCAGGATGCTTGTCAGCATCAAATAATATATTTGCCAGTGATTGATGTAGAACTATTCATAGAGTGTACACTTAGTAAATGTTCTTCTATATTCTGCATTAATTTACTTATTTATCTTGATAGTGTGTTTTTTCTATATTATATCATGATCACAACTATTGAATTTTTGAATGCATATTATACAAATTAAATTTTATTCTAGTCTCTCATTCTTATTCCATGCATATCTTGTCATTTTAGATATTTTTTGAAATAGTGGTTTCTTGTTTTTGTTTCTGTCCAATATTACATACTTTTTCATTTTATTAGATTTTGAAATTTAGTCACAATTAAAGTTATATAAAATAAGTTTGAATTTTCTATCATTTATATCTATTCTAAATACTACTTGTATTGATTCAATTTCTTGGTAAATTTTCAGAACATTTTAAGAAGATAATTAGTCAATATCTAGAAATGTTTGCATTTGCCAAGTAAGCATAGGATCCTGAAATAGAAGAGTTTTAAAGATCTGGAAGTATAAAACCTTTTTTTTATAGATTTGAATATTGAGTGTTAGATCATAATCATAAATCACAAAATCACAGTGGAATTAGGTTATAGAAGAAGGATTTAAATTCAAGTTTTTATACTTCAGATGGAGTGTTCTTTCTACTCTCCCACAGTGAAGTACTAAAATGTAGTTGAATAGAATATACTTTTATGAACCTTATTATATAATAGTTTTAGATATGGACAAATCATAATATAATGTAGATGTTAGGATCAAGGGAGAGTTACAGAAAATGAACAACAGTAAAATTTGAGGACAAAGAAAATTGTTTTTTTATGTGAGGAGAATGTTTGAAGGGAGGGGAGGAGTAATTCATAAAGAACATGTCACCTGAATAGGCTCCTGAAAGATTAAACGTTTTCATGATATATCCCCAAGAAGGAAGCATGTTACAAGACTGAGAAACATGGTAGTAGAAAAAAGGACAAATTGAGGTATAAGCAATATTATAATTTAATTGGAATTAAATGCAAAATGGACAGAGAGAGAGAGAGAGTTGAATAGGACTATAAAGACACATTGAAACTAGATTTTGGAGAACCTTAAATTCATGTCAAGCAGTTTATTTATTTATTTTTCTCATATTCAATCCTAATATCTGTTTTGGTGTGTGTGTAGTCCCATGTCTCTTATTATTTGCTTGTCATTTCCACTGGAATGTCCCATAAACATCTCAGCTCCATATGTTCAAAATAGAAGTCATCTTTTTTGTCTTATCAGCTAGTCAGGAAGGTCCTCTTCGTCTTATTTTCGCCTCTATGTGGGGAGTTTTACCTTTCTAGGTGGTGCTCTGAACCAGAGGAATAAAGATTATCATTCCTTATTCTTAAAAACTATCTTGGTGTTTGGTGTAAGATATTTTTCCCCATATTTATTCTATCATTGTCATTGTTTGTAAAACTGAGACAATTATCCTATTGTCTCATACCTTCTTGAAATATAGCTCCAGAAAACTATTTGACTAAACCTTTATCATTTTTGGTGCTGATTTTTTCCCCTTTCATTCCAGTGCTGAATGTGTTGAGCCAAATTTGGACCAAAATACAAATTTCACAAGAAATGAATTATAATTGCTATATATTAATTACACTATAAATTAACCTAAAACAGCAAAATAAGAAATAAAACTTGCTGAAAGCATGCTTTTTTTTCAATATAACATGATCCCACACTGAAAGAGTTAATGCAAAGTCAGTGACTCTCACTCATTGATGAAGAATAGATCCCAGCCCAAGCCACAGTTTTTCTTTATTTGAATTTTGGTGGCTCAGAATAAATGTAAATGTAAATAGTATTTTTTTCTGTTCTGGTCAGAAACTGTCAGGCTTCCCATACTGATGGCTGATTCTTTTCTTTTTTTAATTATTTAAATTATATAAATATTATATAAATATATATATAAATATTATATAAATATTTTATTTGTTTTTCCAACTACATACAATGGTAGTTTTAACAATCATTTTTATAAACTTTGAGTTTTAAAAATTTCCCCTCCCTCCCTTCTATCCCCCCTCTACCCAACTGAAAACTATATGATATAAGATTAACATTTGAAATCATGCTGAACATATGTGAGAGAAGAATTACATCCAAAAGGAAGAAAAAAAATTAGAGATAACAAAATTACATGATGCATAAGACAATTTTTAAAAATTAAAGTTAATAACCTTTGATCTCCATTTGAACTCCATAGTTCTTTCTCTGCATATGCTGGTATTATTCACCAGAAATCCTTTAAAATTAAGTTTGATTATTGTACTGCTGAAATGAAAAAGCCCATGATGGTTGATCATCCCCCATTTTGTTGTTAGTTTATATATTGTTCTTCTGCTTCTGTTCATTTCACTTAGCAGAGTTTTCTGAAACTCCATCCTTCATGATTTCTTATAGAACAAGACTGTTCCATCACATGCAAATACCTTAATTTGTTCAGTCATTCCTCAGTTGATGGACATCCCCTCAATTTCCAATTATTTTACAATACAAAAAACTGTTATGAATATTTTTGTACATGTGGGATTTTTAGCCTTTTCATGATCTCTTCAGGATACAGATTTAGTAGTGATATATATATATATATATATATATATATATATATATATATATATATATATATATATATATATATATATCCCAGTTTTCCCACATTCACTCCAACTTTGACCACTTTCCTTTTTAATTATATTGGTCAATCTGATAGGTGTGATTTCTTTTAATTTGCATTTCCCTAATCAATAAAGATATAGAGTAATTTTTCATGTCTAGATAGCTTTGATTTCTTTTTATGAGAATTGCCTTTCCATATCCTTTGATCATTTATCAGTTGGGAATATTTTTAAATTTAACTAGGTTCTCAAGATATTTTAGAAATGAAACCTTCATCAGAAATACTAGTTGTAAAAACTGATTACCATTTTACGACATTAATTTTAATCTTGTTTGCTGTAGTTTTGTTTGTGCAATAACATTAATTTGATGTAATCATAATCATCTAATTTGCTTTTTATAATGTTGTCTATCTCTTGTTTGATCATAAACTGCTCCCCTTTCTGTTAATCAGATAGGTAAACTATTCCTTGTTCTCCTAATTGACATAATAGTATGCTTTATGTCTAAATTTTGCACACATTTTGACACTTTCTTATTCTTTAATTACTGAATGAGTATGACTTCAGACATACTAAGACCTGGGAAACACCTTAGTTTAAGATGACCAAGATTTCCCAAAGCATTAGAAATCATTGTCAGTCATCTAGACCTATTTCTTGCCTGGAATACTTATTCTGGATAAGAAAGTGAGTCCGATTTTTGAACAGTTCTGCCTTATTTCAAATCAATTGCAGCTCAAGAAATTGCTGACCTAATGTTATTGGTCCTTTTGAAGAACAAAGGAAGAACAACAAAACAACTGTAATTTATTATATCTACTGTATGAACCAGACACTGTGGTTCTATTTACACTTGGAATACCAAGAAAAGTAAAAGAAAGTTCTGCTCTGAAGGATTCTAATGAGAAAGATAAATTCTCTTCAAACCAATTATCTACAAGCAAGCTATATACAGGATAAATTGGGAATAATATTTAGAGGAAAGATACAAATGAATCAACCTCTTCAGAAAGATAAAGATTTTAACTTCCCTATTTTTGTGAAGGTCATAATCATCTAGGATTGTAAACTAGGAGATATCTTCAACTGTTCATTGTCACTTATTCTCCCAAACCAATTAGTTTTCCAAATCTTGTCTATTTGACCTTCTTAACATTTCTTTCAAATTTCCCCTTCATTATCCTAACACCACAACTATCTTAGACTCCAATTGACTTTGGACTAATGCAGTAGACTCATCTCTCTTCTGTCTAATTCATTATCCACCCAATTGCAAAAGTAATATTCTAAATTGTAAGTCTGAATATATACATATATATATATACATACATATATATACATACATATATATATGTATATATATATATGTCAATTCTCCATTCAAAAAGCTTTGCTCACTCTCCATTTTCTTTATAATGCCCATTGTTAATAAATAACAAAAGTTTATGCAATTTCCTTTATTATATTATTCTAGATTGCACATCAACTCACCTAAATAGACTTTTTGTGGCAGCCAAATTAGTCTAATATATTTACTTTGCTATGTACATGGTATTAACACTTTTACATTTGTACCTTTGCATAGGTGATCTCAGTTCCTATAATGTTCTCCATCTTTTCCTCCTTGTGGAACCCAGAGTTGCCTTTAAGATTCAGATCAATGACACCATCCTTCAAGGGATATTACTGACTCCTCCCGTAATTTGTGTCTTCTACTCTTGCACAATACACAATCAGTATGCATTCATCTTGTATATAGACTTGAATAATTTATCTTATATAGTTTGTCTCCCTCTAGTAGACTTTAAGTTTCTTGAGAACAAGGATGATTGCACTCTTGTGTTTGTATTCCCAATGTCTAGCATAGTGCCCAACATATATTAGATGCTTGTAAATACTTGCTGAAAAATGGTTTTTTCAAGAGGCTATTGGCAAAAGTTTGTGATATTGTCTCACATCTTTCAATATGACATTCAGTTTTCATAATTGTCTGAAAAGTGGAATGGAGAAGGGAACAATTCTGGAAGCCATAAGAATAATCTTGAGAAGAAGTAACAAATATTTTTTGTTTTTGCAAGGCAATGGGGTTAAGTGATTTGCCCAAGATCACACAACTGGGTAATTATTAAATATCTGATGCCGAATTTGAACTCAGGTTCTCCTGACTGCAGGACCAGTTCCCTATCCACTGGGTCACCTAGCTGCCCCAAAATAATAATTTCTTGAACATAGTTACCCATTCCTAAAACCTACTCCAACAAAATTCTGTTCCCTTAGTGCTTATTAGTTGAAAACAAAGTTATTAAGATGAGAATGCCTGACAACCACTATCTAATGCCAAAATGAAACTGTGAAACTAAATTAATCTTTAGTACAATATGCAGAAAATTAGAAAAATATTTTGAATAATTATACTTTTTGTAAGTGGATTCTTTGAATCACAGTATTTAACTTACTGTATCTGTAAAAAAGACACCTTCAAGAACAAAAGAAGAGAGAAGTATTGGCTGTGCCATCAACATTCACTTTTTCTAGTGGATGGTGTATTAAATAACAATTTCACTTAGATCATATCCTCAGTCTGATTCTCATGTAACTTCTCCATCTATAAGGATATTCAAATTGGCAACATATATTAAGTTGTTCTACTCATAGCTAAAAAAAGAAGAAAAGAACTCCTGACAATAAAGTGCCTAAACTCTCCTGGATTTCCATCCTAAGGGAAAAAATGTTTGTTATCCACAGTCTCTAAGGACTTAAATATGAATGATGTCTTTTGCCAGAGAAGACAACTTTGATTTAGACCCAAGAGTTTTCAGAAGGGCTTTCCATTGGAGATAGATTTGTGTTATTCCCTGGTTACAACTATTCTTTCCCTGCTGGCTAATTTAAGAAATGTTTAACTCTCTAAAAACAAGATAAAGTCATTTACATTACCTACTTCATATTAATATTTAAGTATGTATTGCATTCATAATAAGCATATCTTAAAGTATGAAGGCTTAGCTGTTTTTGAGTTTTACAATATTGCAATTTTGATGTATGTTCACTCTTTGCAAGCATTACTATTTAAAGAAAACTATCTGCCTATGAACAATTTATGGAAAATGATGATCGCATTAATTTAAAATATATTTTTAAAGATTTTCATGTACTTTTCATCTCTTTCTATGTTCATCCTGGAAGAATAAGTCTACAAAGAGAAGGTGGATAGCCATATTTTAGTGAACAGAGTAGTAAAGAGGAAGGTAAATATATGAATTAAGGTAGATGGTATTTATGTGAAACAAACCATTGAATTAGAGTCAAAAGGGTTTTATTGTTAAGATTTTGGGGAAGGTAGACTAAATGAATTATTTCATTATTTCACCTAAACCATTCATTTTTTATGGGGAAAGAGACCCATAAAATTTGAATGACTTTCTGAAGTTCACATAACTTTTTAAGTGAGAGAATCAAGATTAGAATTTTTCAAATTTAGCTCCAATTTTCTGTTCACTAAACTATATCCATATCTTTTGTGGGATTTTCTCAATCTCACAAAAGAAAATTTATTTTTAAAAGATCATTAATACACTAGAAGAAAGGGAAATATGTATATTCAAACCAGCCCATAAAGTATACTGAATTTTGAGTCAGATGATCTTTTTTTTTTTCTCTCCAGGTTCTGTTCCTCCTTCCTGGATGTAGAACCCTGGCCTAATCATTTACATTTTGGATCCTCAGAATTTTCATCACAAAATAAACATATTAAAATTTGCTAGCTATACCAATGAAGTCAAACTCAAATAGAAAAGTTATCACTAAACCAAAGATGCTTGTAAATTTCCACACTGACCTTGAAAACTATATTTTAATATCATATATATATATATATATATATATATATATATATTCCTTTTCAAATTTTAAAATTGATTTTGTAAAATATTTCCAACTTACTTTTTTTTCCTGATTCTCACATTGGAAATCCTGTACTATGTTTCACACTTGTGACCTACAATTGTGAAGAAAGCACTTCATAGGCAGAAAAGACTTATGCAAATATAAGTTCTTTAAAATAGTACTATAGTTTTCCAGTTATTTATTTCATCTTGCTGACTATCTAAGAGCTGAATATTTACTGAATACTGAATATGTTGATTTAGTGATATGTAGATCAAGCTGCAGTGGTAGAGTTAATTCTAATTAGTTTATATATTTGTTTATGGATAGCTCTGGAAATACCTAAAGAGCTGCTGGTGATAAGGGCAGCTTGGTGTTGAGGGTATATGTCTTTATCATTCAAAAAATGTCAGTAAACAGTTAAAACAATGTAAACTGAAATTTTGGAAGGTTTATAAAGCAAATCTGAAATAATTCAGAGTATGATATATTCCACAAATACTTAGGGCTTGGTATATAATTTTTTGCTGTTTTTTTCCCTAGCTGTCCTTCCACTCAACTCTGTTTTAAAAGGGAAAAATAATTAAAGTCATTGTTTTGGAACCAAGTTCCTCTTCTTCCCCAACTATTGTCTTGTCTCTTCTTTCTCACCAGTCATTCTGTCACTGGCACACATCAGTCTTTGACCTTGAAATGACTTCAACACTGTTAAAATGAAATAGGAAATGGATTTCTAAGAAATAGCTAAAGGAGTATTCAGAAGGACCTTTTCTTTGGAGTGGAGTTCATGACTTTGAGGCTATGATTTTGGAATGAATTTCAAGGATCCTTATTGTTAGTAGAATGACTAAAGAAGCTTAAAGTTGGAAGAGATCTCAAAGGTCATCTAGCCCAAAACACATCTAAATTGGCATGCCTTCTCTATATCCCTTGAGATAATAGTCATCTAACCCATACTTGAACTACTCCATAACTCCAGGGATGAAAGATTAAATATTTAGGCAGAAATTTTAACATTTAACCAAGTTTAATGCCCTCATATTTAGCCCAAATTTGACTCTGAACCTATCACTTATTGCTCTTAGTTCTTCCTTCAGATTCTAAGCTGAACAAGTACAGTTTAAATTCCAAAAGGCAGTCCATAAAAACAACTATCAGTACTATATGTTCTCTAAGTGAAAATATCTCCTGTTCTCTAACAACTTCTAGTATGGCAAGGACTCAAATACTATCATCATTCCACTAACTCTCTTATGAAAGTACTTCAGTCCTTATTGTTCTTCATTGTCTATTTTACCACTTAAAATTGACCACATTGATTTTAATGTGGTGAAACCAGGATAGAGGACAGCCATATTAACACTTATAGATGTTTGCTGTCTATGTCTTCCTGTAGTTCTTTCAGCTTCTCCTCTAAGAATTTGGATGCTATATCATTGGGTGCATATACATACTATATATATACATATATATACATATATATACATATACATATATATATATATATATATTCAGTACTGAAATAACTTTATTGTCTATGGTACTTTTTAGGAGGATAAAGTTTCCTTCCTTATCTCTTTTAATGATATCTATTTTTGCAGCTGCTTTGTCTGAGTTAAGGATAGATACCCCTGATTTTTCACTTCAGATGAAGCAAACTATATTTTGCTCCAACCTTTTGCCTTTACTCAATATGTATCCACTTACAGATGTTTGGAACACATCTTTATATCTATGAGAGTGTAGATTTTGAAGACAACTTGGTAGAGTTAAGGTAAAAAACAAAACAAAACAAAAAAAAAAACTTGATTTCTAATACCGCCTAAGTTTTTCACTATATCAAAAAGTCAATTTATCCCTTTCTTCTTTGATTTTATCATCATAAAAATGAAGATACAAGAACACTCTTCTCACAGGGTGAGAATCATACTAGTTCTAATTATGTTGTCTATAACTACTAAGCTCCACTGATGTCAAGGGAGACTACTTTTACCATAAGTTTATCAAGTAATGCTGACTAATCCATTAAGATTACAAAATAATATACATACATATATATATATATATATATATATATATTTATATAACTCTCAATTAATTTTAGTAATTCTGGGAGGCAGGTATTAGAATAATTATTATTCCCAATTTATAGATGGTAAAACTGAATCTCAAATAATCTCAATAGCTTGCCTATTGAAATAATGTATGGCATAGAGGTAGGGTGACAGCTTTAGAGTCAGGAAGACCTAAAATTCAAATAAACTTTCAAACATTTGCTAGCCATATTACTTATGGCAAGTCATTTCATTTATTTGGTTCAATTTCCTCAATTGTATAATGGGAATTAAAAACATCACCTACTTCCAATGTTTTTTGGGAGAATAAGACGAAATAATGATTTCTAAACATGTAACATATAATATACATTATACACATTTTAGCTATTGCTATGGCTGTTATCATAATTGTTCTTTTCTGGAAGTTTTCAAGGAAAGCTAGATTACTATTTATAAAATTTGTCATGATAAGCTTTCTTTTTAAAAATCTTGTAGGACTTAATAACTAAAGAATTTTTCTAAATTGAAAATATTTTATGTTGAAATGTACAGAATGAAGGAGAAAGTAATACTTTATCCTGGCCTGGCAGGTTTTAAGTCTTGGTGTCAGAGTAACTGAGTTCAAATCCTGTTTTCCTGATTAATAATTCCATGACTTTGATAAAATCACTTAATCTCTAAACCTTAGATTCTAATTCTTTAGAGTAAGAAGTTTGAGATGACAGAAATGATGAAAATAATCAATGTTGGACAGGCACATTAATTCCCTGGTGGTAGAAAACCAAATCTGGAAAACAATTTGGATTTATGAAAAAAAGTGCAAACAATATCCATGCCCCTTGACCCAGAGTTTCTCTACCAGCTCCAGATTCTAAAAGAGGGCAAACACTCCCATATATAGAAACATATGTATAGTCTCACTTTTTTGTAGTAGCAAGTAACTAGAATAAAAATAAATATCTTATCAATTGATGAATGGATGTTAAATTGTATATGATTGGAATGGCATATTACTATACCATAAGGCAAAACAAATATGAATATTTCAAGGAAATATGGGAAGACACGGACTGATGCAGAATGAATTAAGCAGAACAAATAATCCAATATATCCAACAATAACAATAGAAAAAAGCTAAAACAAAACTGATTTTTATATTTAAAATGATCAATTTGACTTACAAATATATAAACATCTTGGTATATTGTATGAAAATGAAGAATGGGTATGGTAATCTGAATGTGTTATCAGTAGTTGTTAATGTTTTGTTTAGCTTTGCTGAATTGTTTTTTTTTTTTAAGAAAGCTGGATTACAAGGGAAGGTCACTAAAAATAATGGTAGCTAATATTTTCATAGCACTCACTATAATGTTAGGCATTGAGACTTATCCAGTTACACAACTACCTAATATCGAGGCCAGATTTTAACTCATATCTTCCTTTGTCAGGATATTATGCTCTATCCATTGTCCTCTCTAAATATATTTGAAAATGAATATTAATTAACATGAATAATATAGAAATAGAATTTACATGATTGAACATACATAGTTTATTTCAAATTTATTTTCCTTTTATGGAAGAAGACTAGCAGGAAGGAAAGGAGAAAATTTGGAACCCAAAATCTTATGAAAATAAATATGAAAATTTATCATTACATGTACTTGGAAAAAAGAATATTATTAAATTTTTAAAAACAAAATTAAATTGAGAAAAATAAGTGGTATCAACAAAATAATAATTAAAGGATGGGGGTTCAATGAGATGACCTCTAAGTTATTTGCATTTTTGAATCTCTGATACTTTTTCAGGTCCTTTAGGTAGCAAATAACAGAGCTTTTACTTAGAAGTCTATTGTCTGACTCCAAGTTGAGTATTCTTTTTTACTGTCATAATAGTTATTGATATGGGAAAAAATTAGAATATTATATTTCCCATACTAACCATTTTCCTTTTACTAATGGTAAGCCAAATGATTGATATCAGTCTCCTAGGTGGTTATCTTGGAAATCTTGACAGTTCTCATTTTTAGCAAGGACAATTGGTAATGGGTCCTATATTACTGTCCTCAAGGCCTTTTGTTCTGGAGAACAGGCATGGTCCTGTGCAAAACTGTGATTTATATGAGGTCTTCTTTTCCATCTAGTCTCTTACATTTTTGCTTAGACTTACCAAATATCATAGCTGTATTTCCTATTTATTCCCATAGCATTATTTTCTTTCCTGTGTTGACATTTCAACAAACTCCTTCTAAGGGGGATGTATGACATGAGAAAAACTTTGGTACAGGCAAAGGAATACTGGATATGGAATCTGAATATTGTGTCTGAAGCTTGTCTCTGCTACACAAAAACCTTAGGAGAAATCATTTAACATCTCTGAACTTACAGTTTCTCATCTATGGCAGGGGGAGGGGGAGGGTTGTGTTACATGCTTTCCAAGTCCTTTCTAGTTCTAAATCATACGTGAAATTATAATAATAGTTTACTGTTTGGGGCTTAAAATATGTTCTTTTCTCAGGGCATTTGCATTTTATTGATTGAAAAGACAGAAAAAGGTGGGACGGAGTACAGCCAAGATGATAGAGAGAAGACAGGAAGTTAGTTCCCTAAGGTATCCTGGACTTCCCTCAAAAGCAACGTTAATCTCTCCTCTAATAAATTTTGCAGTGACAGAATTCAGAAAAGAATAAAGTACAGTATTTTCTTGTTTAAGATATTTGGGAAGCACTTCAGAAAAGGTCTATCTCACTAGTATGGAGGGAGAATATAGCCTGGTACAGAGAGAGGACAACAGTCTGGTGTAGAGACCAGCTAGAGGCTGTCAGCTACAGGAGAGATCTTCAGCTGTGGTCCAGGGTACTGAGCCAGTAGATCAACAGCACAGCTGAGTTCCAACACAGGTGTACCAGATAGTCAGCCTGCACCTGTGCTAGACAGCCTCAATTCAGTAAGCAAGCTTCTAGTGTTGGAAGTTCTGTGAACAGGCATCTCCTTCAATTCAAGGAACTTAGGACAGCACCCTTGTGACCCAGGTACAGAACTCAAAATAAGTGTCTCAGTGAAGTGTAATGATAGAAACTAAGGAGATCAGGAAGATCACATAACATCATCTCAGAAGAGAATGATAGAAAAAGTACAATATGAATTCCCAGACAGGAATATGAATTGATCTCCAATCCTAAACGATCTCTTGGAAGAGATCAAAAAGGAATTTAAAATGAAGTAAAAATAATCAGGAAAGGAAATGCAGGAGAAATTCAACATTTTGCTAAAGGAATCACAAAAAAATGGTAGAAGAAAACAACTTTTAAAATATAATAAGGGCAAATGGAAAAAGAAAACAAATACTTCAGAAACACTAGTTGGGAAACGATTTTTATAGAATGCTTTTCTGATAAAGGACTCATGTCCAAAAATCTATAGAAAACTGGATCAAATATATAAGAATATAAGAAATTCCCTCATGGATAAATGACCAAAGGATATAAAAAAGTGGTTTTCAGATAAAGACATTAAAGTCAACTAAAGACATATTAAAAAAAAAAAAACTCCAAATGTTTTTTGATTACAAAAATGCAAATTAAAACAACTATGATGTACCATCTCATACCTATCAGATTGAACAAGATGTAAGAAAGGTTGTGAGAAAATTGAGACATTAATGGTCTTTTGGTGTAATTGTTAACTGATCTGCCATTCTGAAGAGGAATCTGGATATGCCCAAAGAGTAATAAAACAGAGAATACCCTTTGAACTGGTTCTTAGTCTTCACAGGGTTTTAATGAAGTACCTATTGAAAAATTAGAACAGATAAATCCAAAGAGTCCAGCTATTGGGATTAAAACTTTCTCTTCATTAAAAACTGTTGGGAAAATTGGAAGTTAGTATGGAAGAAGCTTAGATTAGACCAACACCTCACACTGTATACCAAGATAAGATCCAAATGGATACAGGATTTAGTCATAAAAAACAATATTATAGGCAAACTAGAAGATCAAGGAGTAGTTTACCATTCATATCTATGGAAACAGAAACAGCTTATGACCAAGGACGAGATAGAGAACATCATTCAAAACAAATTAGATAATTTTGATTACATTAAATTAAAAAATTTTTGCACAGGCAAAACCATGGAAACCAAGAAAAAAAGAAATGTAGTGCATAGGGAAACAATTTTCACAACTAGTATTTCTGACAAATGACTCATTTCTAAAATATACAGAGAACTGAGCCAAGTCAAAAAAAAAAAAAAACAAAAAAACAAGCCATTCCCCAATTGACAAATGGTCAAATGATATAAAAAGGCTATTTTCAGCTGAGGAAATCAAAGTGATCCATAGTCATATGAAAAATTGTTCCAAATAATTACTTATTATAGAAATTCAAATTAAAACATCTCTGAGATAGCACCTCATATCTCTCAGACTGGTCAATATGTCTAGAAAGGACAATGATCAATATTGGAGGGAATGTGGGAAATCTAGGACACTAATATATTGTTGGTGGAGCTTGTGAACTCATCCTACCTTTCTGGAGAGCAATTTGGGATTATGCCCAAAGGACAACAAAAATGTGCATACCCTTTGATCCAGAAATAGCACTACTGGGTCCATACCCTGAAGAGATTATGGAAAATGGTAAAAACATAATTTGTGCAAAAATATTTATAGCAGCCCTGTTTATGGTGGCAAATAATGTAAATTCAGTAAATGTCTTTCAATTGGGGAATGACTTAACAAACTGTGTTATATGTATGTCATGGAACACTATTGTTCTATTACAAACCAGGCAATTCAGGGAAACCTGGAAGTATTTGCATGAACTGATGCTGAGTGAGATAAGCAGAACCAGAAAAACACTGTACACCTGAACAGCAAAATGGGGGTGATGATCAAACTTGATGGACTTTCTCACCCCTGCAGGGCAACAACAAGGGACAATTTGGGGCCATCAGCAATGGAGACTACCATCTGTATCCAGTGAAAGAATTATGAAATTTGAACAAAGACCAAAGAATATTAATGTCAAATTAGAAAAATGGTTATATTATTTAGTAATTTAACTATCACATAGTTTATTTTTCTTTCTTAAGGATATGATTTCTCTGTCATCACATTCAACTGAGATCAATGTATAATATGAAACCAATGTAAAGGCTAACAGAAAGCCTTCTGTGTGGGGTGGGGGGAGGGAAGCAAGAATGGGGGAAACATAAAACTCAAAATAAATAAAATCTTTCTTAAAAACAGAAAAAAGAAAAATTAAAATAATGTGATAAAGGAATTTTTAAAAAAAATTATTAGCAAAATAATTTTAAAGACTTTAGCACAATTGACTCATTAATAACAACTTGATTATGCATATAAGTCAGTGGAGAAGGAAACAAAGGAGGCCTTTGAGTTTACTTATTTCCTGTTATTATTTATTGCCTGGAATCTCATTCAAAGGAGGTGTACTGACTTTTTCAATGAATTTAATACATTGTTAAAAGAATATTTTATAGAAGATAATATATTTGAAGAAGTGCTTTCTAAATTTTCTTTTAATTGTTGCTTTTTTTTATGACCCTGAAAGTCACTCTTCTATCCATGTGTCTCCAGAGAGTCCCATTACATTTGAGACTGTCTTGGGCAATGTATCAAACTAGTGCAAGGCTGTTGTAACCCAGTAGAAACCTGAGTTCAATTCCTGACTTCTGTGTTTACTAGTTGTGTGAATCTATTCTTCTTCTTATATCTGTTTCTCTCATTTCTAATATGTGGATATTTATCTCTGAATAAATTAAGTAGAACTCTGACTTCCTACTTCATTAGTATTAACAACTGGGAAGGAGATAATAGGATACTAATGAAATAATATATGTGAGAATATTATAAAAGCCATAAAACAACAACACCTACATTTGGGAACTGAACGGAATTTGAATGTTGATTTTGTCACTTGTTAGTTGATTAATATTAGGGCTGTCATATTTTTTTGGATAAATCAAAAAGTCAGGGAATATTTCTTGAGCATCAGTCATTGTACTAGATTCTGGGTATATAATAAAAAAAAATTTTGACTCTTCAAAGTGAAAAATGAGTAGTTTGGATCAGATAACCTTTGAAATTCCTTCTAATTCTAATTATATGATCCTCTATGTATACACAATTATTTGTGTATTTGTGTGTGTGTGTGTGTGTGTGTGTGTGTGTGTGTGAACAGCTCAGTTTTCTCTTCTGTAAAATAATAACTACAATCATTTGGAACTGTTGTGAGGAAAGTGCTTTGTGAATCTTTAACCCTATAGATATTTAAGATCATATTAGCCCCTTATTTCTTCTCTTCTAGACCCTTCTGGCCCTTTTGAAAACCCTATAAATCTCTTTCCTTTCCTTCTTCCCTCCCTTCCTCCCTCCCTCCCTCCTTTCCTTTCTCTCTCTCACTCTCGCTGTCTCTCTCTGTCTCTCTCTCTCTCTCTCTCTCTCTCTCTCTCTCTCTTTGTGTTTTTGTTTGTGTTGTTCTGTCTCTGTGTCTCTTCTCTAGTAAAGCAGTATAAGAAAGAAAAACATAAAGCCTATAGGTAGGATTGCATGAGTTTTGACCTGTTCTCAATAGAACTTACTAACTACGTGACTCTAGGCAGGTCATCTAAATTTTTTCTGCCTCATGTTTCCTCAGGTTTAAAATAGAGGCTATAATAACCTCAACTCTATTGACTTGCTATAAGATTAAGATGAAATATTTATAAAGTACTTAGCACAATTTCTGACACCATTTAAGAATTTTAAAAATACTGAATTCACCCCACCTTCACCACCACCACCATCAACACCACTCCAACCTATTTGTGCCTGACTTTCTAGCAACATCAGCAGCAGCATTATTTTTCCTTATTTTGGATAACATCATTGATCTAGATCCCAGAGATCTCAGAGGTCAAACAATGCTCTCTTTTTTAAACATAAAGAAATGGAGACCTCCATGGAGATCAAATGACTTGAAGTTCCAAGGAGTAAATGGAAAAATCAGCTTTCAAACCCATATCCTAGCATTACAAAGTCGAGACTTTTTCTACATTTTGATGAAGTAGTTTCATTTTCATAGTAACTGTGAGGAAAAATATTGAGTATGCCAAAGAACAGTGGCATTTTGATAGGGGAAAGAAAGATACAATTTATGCTCAGGAAGTAAGAAATATATAAAAGAATGACATTGAGTGGGTGTCTCTCCAAAAAAGGTGTTTCTTTCTTTCAGGATGCCTTCCATCGTTCTTATTCATTAACTTCATTCTGCCTCATAAGGAAAACTCCTTTTGGTCCTCAGGCTTTGGAAAATACTACTCTGATGCAATCTCTTATTACAGTGAAGCTAATGGGAAGGAATCAACTAGAAACAAAGACAGAAGGAAAATGAGTGAACCAAAGGACCAGTAAATGGATCAGAGAGTGTGGGGCTAGGAAATGAAAAATTCACAGTTGAAATAAAATGGGAGTGTCTTTTCACAAGAAAATAAAGAAAAAGAAGGACGAAATGATGGGAGAAAACTGTAATAAAATTGTCAAAGGAAGAGCAGAGAAGCAGAAAAGAGAATTAAATAAAAAATAGCATTTAAATAAAAAGAGGATTAAAAGGAACAGTAAAAATTACAAAGTAAAAGATCTAATAAAGATTATCAGAAGATAAATGAATATGGCATGGAGAAGGATTCTGCAGAGAACAATAAATACATTACAGATTATACAGTGAAGAAAACATCAGAGAAAAAACCACTGAGTGAGTAAAATAAAAGAGGGGAAATAATTTAAAGTTCAGCCCACAGAGGAATCAAGAAGATGGAGATAAAAAGGATAAAAGAAGCCAATAAGTTACACATATTAATACAATGCACAGAAGGGGTGAGAGAACTATTGAAAGCATAAAAGAAGTAAAACAGGTGAGTGTAGGAGACACACAAGACTCCTATGCAGGGTTTTTCACTGATGAGAAAGCATTCACTCTTCCTCTCAATAGCAGTGACAGAATGATAAAGATTTTTTAAAATTGTAATTAAGAGTTTATTCAGGCCTATTTGCAGCCATTGCACATTTAAAAAAAAGTCATTAAGGGTCATTGTTATTTGCATATAAATTCTGCCCACAGAACCAGAGATAAGCATGCAATGCAAGGAAGTCATCCACACCTTGAAGATGTTGCCTAGGTAGTTTCTATTTCGGGTATTCAAGGGAAAAACTGTTTTTTGAACTTTTCTACCTAGTTCCTGAAGTGAAATGTGGAAAAAAGGTGGTCAGAGTTTGACTGTGATTTTAACACTTTGTAATCAGCAGGTGAGGGATTCTTAACCCATCAGTCCTGAGTGAAATACATAGTGAGGAAGAGAAAGATTGGATTCTTCTCAATCTCCTTTCTACCCACCATGTTTGTGGTCAAGTGTCAGAGACCCCACTAAAGTAATAGTCACACTTCTAGTAAATATTATGCCAGAGTCCTATTAAAGCTGTATGAAACCTTCAAGCCCATGAAAATGCTACCTCCTCCTTAATTTACATATGAGGAAACAGACTCAGAGGGAATTATATAGCAGCTAGTAAGTAGCAGGTGCTAGCACTTGTCTAAGTCTTCTGATATTTGCTTACAGCATAATCAGTTACCCTGTATTCTGGTCCTTAATGAAGAACTCTGTAATTTCACAAAGTTCATTTCCATAAAATTCAATAAAAATCTACATTATTTAGTTAGGATTGGGAGTATGATATAAAGTTTAGATCAAATAGCAATCCTAATGAACAGAATCTTAAGATCATGTTCTTCTTTTTTTTCATTCTCAAAGAAGACCATGGCATCAGGGGGGTGGTGCCATCAGAAGCACATGATTTGGATTTGAGTGGGGGGGGGGGAGCTGTGCTAAGTCAACAGCCTCACTTTCTCCTCTGGAGTCATCTGAGTCCAGTGACCAGATATGAATCAGGAAGATTGATGATGGCCCTGGATGTGAGGAGATCAGGGTTAAGTGAGCTGTCCAAGGTAAAATCGCTATTGTCTGAGGTTGGATTTTGAACTCAAGTCCTCCTGACTCCAGGGCTGCTGCTCTATCCACTGCACCATTCACCTGTCCTATATAAAACCATGTAGAATAAGACACAAGTAAGAATGATAACAATACAAAATCTCATATAATAAAAAAAAATTTGTTGTTCAGTGGTTTTTTTCCATCAAGTCTGACTCTTCATCAACACTGGGGTTTTTTGGTAAAGATATTGGAATAGTTTGTTATTTCCTTTTTCAGTTCATTTTACAAATGAGGAACTGGGCAAGCAAAGTTAAATGATTTTCCCAGGGTCACATAGCTAGTGAGGATCTGAGAACATATTTGAAGTCAGGATGAAGAATTTTTCTGAGTTGAGGACCAGTTCTCTTTTAAACACACCACCTAACTACCTGATAAGTAGAGTGGAGAAATGCAAATAATCTTTGAAATAAATTAGCCTAGTTTTCAAATATTAAAATTCTCCTCCCATAAATGTTATTACCTTATTCATGAATGGAGGATCCCTGGGGGGAGGGGGCTATGATCTAATGTGGAGGTTCATTTGAATCAGATGACATCAAATGAGATTGAGCACTAGGGAAGTGCACTAGCAGCGATGTGTCCTATGAATTACAAGCTAACATTGTCTTAGCATGAAAGCTCTTACTCATCATATTATACTGATGAATCACTTAAAGGTCAAAAGTGGATAGTCTGTTAGGAAAGTTCACACTGACAATTAATCCATTGACAGACAGATTAGGCAATATCAGGTTGTCATGTTCTATGGCCAGATATTATATACTGGTCCTTACCCAGCATTGATGATGCATTGTGTACCCAGCTCATAACAGAGAAAGTGAAACCACTTCAAAGCCAAGAGACTCTCACAGCAGAAAGACCATCTCCAGTAGATCTATTTCCTATTAATCAGGCCATGGGATGGAATAATTCTGGGAAAGGCAAATGAGGTAGATGCCTTGCACAGTATACTCTTTGCTATAATCAACATAATTGTGCAAGTCATGCAACCTTTCACTTTTTTGGTTGACATGGTCCTATTTGATGCCAAAGGATGACTAGCAGTAGTGCTTATAGGATAAAAACTCATTCCTTTGTTTGGCATTCATGGCCCTTCATAATATGGCCCCAGCCTCTTTTGGAATAAGTTTCACATTATCTCCATTCACTCCTCTGTTTTCTAGTCAAACTTACTTCTTATTGCCTACACACAATCTTTTATCACTTATCTATTTGCCTTATCCAACTTGCAATCAAACAAATGTTTATAAAGCACTAACAATGTATAGAAACTGGGGCACAGAGGTAGATTTGATCTGAATAATGCACTGTCATCCCTGAGAGTGTATATATTGTATATAAGCTGAGAAGAACAATTCTTATTGCTGTTTGCTCATTTCCTTGCATATTTCTTGACTTTTAAGGTTATGTTAAAGTTGAACTTTGCTTCTCAAGTGTAATAGGCACTATCAGAAACTTCAGGTTTTGTTGGTATTTTTGTTGTTCTGTTGTCGTGTGTGTGTACATACATATATATATATATAGATATATATATATATAGATAGATAGATAGATATGTATGTATGTTTGTACATAAATTACTCTGAAAATAGCAGAATGAAAGAAAAGAAAGAAAGTAAAAGTAGAAACATTGATCCTGACCATAGAAATTTATTAGGGTAAAAGGAAACATAAAAGAGAAAAAAACACAGAAGAGGACAACACAACTGTTACATTAAAATCTTCAAAGAAAAATGTGACTTGATCTCAGACTGCTCCCCCCATAAAAACTCATAGAAAAACTCAAAAAAAAAAGATTTTGAAAATCAAATAAATGAAGTAGAGGAAAATTGGAAAGGAAATGCAACTGCTCCAAAGAAAAGTCATGGAAAAATTGATAATAGCTTGGTAAAGGAAAATATATGTATTGAAGAAAGCAACACTTTAGAAAACAGAGTAGATCAAATGGCAAAATAATCATAAAAAATTTAAAAATAATTCTTTAAAAAGTAGAATTGACCAAATGCAAAAAAGATATAAAGAATTTATGAGATTTATTAAAAAAATAAAACATCTAAAAAGTACCTTAAAAAGTTGAATTTGGCAAATGGAAGGTAGAGATTTCATGAAATATGAAAAGTATAAAAGTAAATTAAAAGTGAAAATAAAGCAGAAGAAAATATTTCATAGGAAAAATATCTGACCTAGAAAAAAGATCAAAGTAAAATAATTTAAAAATTTCTAAACTACCAGAAAGTCATGATTAAAAAAAAATCTCTTAGACATCATATTACAAGGAATTGTAAATGAAAACTGCTCTAAAAATCCGAGATGCATAAGTTAAAAAAGAAATAAAATAATCCATCAATCACCTACTGAAAGACATACTAAAATGAAAGCTCCCAAGAATATAACCAAATAACAGAACTTCCAGATAATGATAAACTATTATAAGGAACAAGAAATCATTAAATATCATGAAGTCATAGTGAGGACAAAACAAGATTTAGCAGTTTTTACATTAAAGTATTAGAAGACTTGTGATATTCCGGATGCAAAGGATTTAGATTACAACCAAGAATCAGTTTTGCTAGACACCCAAACTGAACTGGTTCAAAGAGAGAAAATTTGACTTGTACTGATGCAATGTGAAATAAACACAACCAGTAGAATTTTGCTTACAGTATCAGCAATATTGTAAGATGATCAAATTTGAATGATGCAGCTATTCTCAATAATATAATGATCACTCAAAGATTAGAGAACAGGCCATGAGAGGAGTAAATAGACATTTTTTAAGCTCATGTAGCCTTGGAAGTAAATGATCAATTTACAGGTACCTAGAAGAATCTCAGAAAGCAGCTACACAAAATTCCTGAGTCTCAGAACAGTGCATACTTCATCCTGGAAGCAAAGTCCTAATTTAACAAAGAATTAAAAGTCTAGTAATATCCAGCGAAATGAACAACCAAAAAAGATTTTTTACCATGGATTGTAACTATGGTGAAAAGAAAGACCAAAACACATATAGTAAAAAATAACAAAGTCAAAGCACCCATATTGAAAGCCTCCATGAAAAATAGGATTTATTGTCAGCCTAAAGTCTAAGCCTAAAGATCTTCAAAAAAGAGTGTGAAAATCTAGTAGGAGAGGCAAAGTGAAAACTTGGCAAAAGAAATGAGAAATTTAAGAAAATAATAGAAAAAGAGTGAATAGCATGGTAAATGAGAAACAAAAATATACTGAAGAAAATAAAACTAACAGTAGACTAGGTCAAATAGTCTAAGAAGGAGCACAAGAAATAAATGAGAAAATGTCTTAAAAAGAAGAATTGATCAAATAGGAAAAGAGACATACAAATTTGAAAGGGGTTAATAGACAGAGTACATGGCCATGAGGAGTTCATCCTGAGATTAATTGAGACCACGAACAACAGGAATGTCCATACCAGAATGCTCTGAACTCAGGAAGGAGCTCTGGTCCTTCTCTCTGTTTGTTCTCTGCCTTTCATCCTTATCTTATTGAAGATTCTCAGGAAGGAATTTTGGCCCTTATCTCTCTAACTTTCATTCTCATCCTGTTTAAGACAGGATACACAAGTTTTGTGGCATGCCCATTCCTCTTTTACAGTGCCTGGAGATGAGGAATGCTGATAACAGGGGCACTAGGCTTATATATACCCTTACTCAAGTATGTGAGTTAGAGATGTAGAGATGTAGTGTCTTGTTAATAAAACCTGTTACACATCTATCCTGGTTGAACTCTCATTATTGAACACGCGGGTCATCTCTGGCACCATGAAGACCTTGGAATAAAGGTAGGACCCGGCTGCCCAAGAGGAAAAGTCAAAGGACTTTTCAAGTGGCTCCTCGAACAGGGAGGGGGACGGGTGATAGGGCAGCATAGCAACCGGGTCCCTTTCTAAACAGAAAGACAGGAAGTAGTGAGAGTACCCCGAGAAAAAGGTCGGGAAGATGGGAAATGTGCTACCCATAATTAAACCAGAAGAACAGAAAGTTTGGGCTCAACAATTACATAAACCTCTAAAGAAGCAAGAAGTAACTATAAATCTTCCATATTTAAAGAGTTTCATAGAAAGAATTCAGACTGTTTCACCAGGGCTTCGAGATATAGAATTAACCCCTGAAAAATGGAAAATAATAGGAGAACAGATGACTAGCTACGAACAAGAATGCCCTGATTATCTTAAAGAACTAGATTTCTTGGTAATTAGTATAGTGAAAAATGTTTTGGGGGGAACCAAGCGACCTAAAAGACATTTCTCTATAGAAACCCAAACATACAATAAAATTGTACAAGATAAAAAGGAAATAGAAAAAAGAAATAAAGTTATACAGGAGAATGAAATTTGGCCTCCTCCTCCCCCACCAGCTCCTTCTTACTAATTTAAGAGAGAATCTCCCCTCACTACATTCCTGAGACCTCAGGAATTTGCGATTGGTCTGTGTTTTTGGATATGTGCTTAGATTGTCAGTTTGGAAAATTCTGTTGCATTTGTGTGATCTTTGCTTGTGCCTCATCTGTCTTTATGTGTTTAGATTGTCTATTTACTTGTGGATTTGGGTTCTTCTATTGATTTTCTAGATGGGGAGAAAAGTTCCCCCAAAATTGTCCTTGGGTTGCCTCATTTAAATTGCTGCTCTTTGTTATTTTGGCATCTAATGCCCTCACTAGCTCTCCCCTTGAGCCTGCTTTCTGTGAGTGATCTGATCCCCCTCCTCTTGAGCAGTTCCAAGAGGGAATTTTTTTTGCTTTTATTTTAAAAAATGAATGGATTTTGGTGTTAAATTGACTGAGGCCAAACTACTCACCCTGTTGTTTTACTATTATGAGAAGGACCCCCCCCCAATTCCTTGTTTATGTTCCCTTCTCTTTCCTGTTCTCTTTGATTCTGTGCTGCCAGAGTGTTTCCTCCTCCCTCCCCCTTTCAGGAGGGAGAGCTGCTTCAAGAAGAAGTAGTAAAGTAAGTGTTAAAAAGGACCTTATTTTGAAGTTAAAGATACAGCAAATATCACCAAATATGTTAAGCAAAGAAATCATAGAAAGAAATGTTATTTTAATTTGAAAATAGGGAAAATAACTTTCAGAAGGACAAGAGAGTCAGGTTAATCCTAAAGTGTATAATGTGGTTATCAAAATACCTGCATAGGGGAAACTAAATAATTAATCTTCTTTCCAGAATGATATGGCATCATTAGAGCTTCAGGAGTTTATCAATATAGATTCAGATATTGTTAGTTATTACAAAAATTATGGGACATGTAAGGGTTGAAGAATAGAAGACCAACCCCGCCCCCGAAAGAATCTAGGATGCTCTGTCTCTATACAAAAGTTATTCAGTTTACTCTATTTGAAGAAGGGGTTCAGGGAATATTCTAATTAGGCTAAGGGATTTTTGAACCACTGCCTTCTCCAGGATTTTAGCAGTTATAATCAAGAAATCTTAAATATTAAAACCTTGGAATGAAAGATGCATTGTGAAAAGTGGAATCATATCTGTAGTTCATACAGCTGCATAAGATATGTGACTCTAGTTTGGAATAGCATGAATTAAAGTCCAGAAGAGCTAATAAAAAGGAATTGTGGAAAATGTGAGTTGTATAGTTTGAGTAAGAGATTCTGAAAGTACTGGAAAGAAAATCCATACTTAGAGAAAATTGGGGTTTCTTTTGAAACATTTGTTAAGTATATAAATTGGTAAAAGCATGTAGACAGAAGGTTTGAGCAGGGTTGACTTGTATACAAAAGACGGATTTGGGGAACTTTGGAAAATGGTATACAAATGATTATAATAAAAGAAGAAAATATAAAACTGTAAGTCTATTGGGAGATATGTGTTTATATGAGGTTGGGGTGATTTAAAATTGCATTAAATTGGTATTTTTTCAATGTTTGGCAATGAATTGATTAGAAAAATAATAAACCCCATAAAGTGAAACATTTGATATGAAAGCAATTGCTAGGTAAATGTTAATTTTATTATGTTATTATTGATCATATAGTGTGCTAATCTAAAGATACATGTAAATTGAATTAAGGGGTTTGGAACAAATATGTTTGAGTTTGGATTCTGATGTATTATGTCCCTTCCAGAGTCATGGGAGTCAGGACAGACTTTTGAGTTAGCTTTAGAATAACTAAACAAGAGGAAGTTAATATTTTACACTGATTGGAATGTGGATCTTGTATTTGGGAAGAATCTGGAGTGAGTGAGTAATGAGAAACAGTACAGGTGAAGAATTAGTACATATCACTTTGATATCTCAAATTGTGGGGAATCTCATTCCTAGAACATAGAATGGTCTAATATTAATAAATGTTGGTCAGTGAAGATAGAAAGTTTTTATAAGTGAGAGCATTGAGACTTTAGTATTGCACTGATAAAGATAAGAAGAATTTGCAAACATTTTTAGGCTTTTGAAAAGAAAATGGTTTAAAACTAATTTGAATATGACTTTTGGAATTTAAGAAAAGTATGAAGAAAATCTTGTAGTCCTAAGAAGGGATTTTTTTAGCAACAATTTGCCTTAAGAATTCTTTGTATTTTAAAAGATTTAGGGAATAAAGAATGTCACTGGAATTCCTTACAATCCTACAGGTAAGGCTATAGTGGAACATGCTAACAGAACCATTAAGGTGATCCTCACTAAACAAGAAAGGGGAAGATGATGTTTATCACAAGGAATTCTAGACAAAGCAATATATATGTATCTTTTTCTACAAATTTCTAAATTGGATGATTTGTCTACAGCCATAAGACATCTTATACAAATTAATAAACAATTGGAAAGAAAATACTTTAAAAATAATTCTGAAAATAAATCTCTGGTATTGGTAAAGGAGCTGGATGGCTCATGGTCTGGACCTTACAGAGTATTAATATGGGGTCTAGATTTTCTTTGTGTTTCCACAGATCATGGAGACAAATGGGTTCCTCCAAAAAGAACAAGAAATGTGGAAACTGAGGAAGAATCGATGAAAGAGAAGGCAAGGCAAGAGAGGAAGAAAGAATCATGTTCATAAAAAGACAATACAAGATACTCATAAGAACATTTATGATGGTGCACTTGTTAACTGTAGGAAAGGCTGATATGACTGACTATCGATGGGCTTTCATTCTGTCTCCACCATGGTTGAAAGCACTATCCTGGACAGATAGTATGCCAGAAATTATTTTAAATGGAAATCTTTCTTGCATGTATGATGAAGGGAGTGTTGAAGAAATAACAAGTAATGAATCCATACAGAACTTTAACAGAACAATGACTTTCATTGGATTGATTAAAGGATTTCCTGTGTGCTTCCAGAAACAAATGGGAGGAATCTGGTTGGGCACTGATTGGAATTACACTAAAAGTATTGTACCTGCTGATAGATGATGTACTCAGATTGTGGATGGAAGGATGTATTTGGGGGATCTTGCTGAAAAAATAAATAAGGATTCCATACAAATTGACACCAGGAAATATCACTTATATATACATGGAGATTAAATGGTACTGAGATACCTTTGAATGAAACTAAACAGTATCAAGGGAACAGGTTAAGGTCTTCTTGTAATTTGTCACTTATGTATCATTATCCTGGTTTCATGCCCTTTAAATATTGTCATACTCATCAGTGCATCAAAGTACCTTTAGACTTTATGAATTATACAGAATATTTAATACCTTGTCTTAATACCACAAGAGACATGCAAGATAGAGGAGCAGTAAATTATCCTAGACTGCAATATATATATATATATATATATATATATATATATATATATATATATATATATATATACATGGATCAAAAACTTGTTGCATTGGTTGGGGGACATACTGTGCAAGGAATGCCTGAATTGGTTAATATTGATATAAGGAATAATATAACTACTAATATCATTATTTATGTTAGGGTATGCTTGGGTGAGGAATATGAATTTTTAGTAGAAGGGAAATCTAATATTACATTAACTAAATATTCTGATGGGGTGTTCAATTTAACCTGTATAAATTGTTTAGTAAGGACCTGCATAGGCCTTAAATTTGTTGTAGGTAGAAAAGTTTTCATAGTAACACAACCACATTATGCATTTACTATAGTAAAAACAAAAAAAATTGGTATAGAACACGTAGTGATCATATTTTGGGGACAATTAATGAGAAAATATTATCCTTTCAACAGAGAAACAGAAGATGTATTTCTTGTATTATTTTGGGCATTGCATTACTGGTAGAAGCCATTGTGGCCTCTACAATCCTTGCTATGTCAATATCTAATACTCAGAATCAAATAGTTGAAGCACAGGGATTACAAGAATTAATGTGGAATGTTTCAGTGGGATTTAAACACCAACTTCAGGTAGATGAGCAGTTTTATAAAGCATTATATCAATTGCAGAAAGCCACTATGTGTTTGGGAGAAGTACAATATTTGGAGTTACAACAAAGGTTACAATGTAATTATAGATATAATCAATATCGTTTGACCAAAGCATGATATAATGAATCTCAAGTAGAATGGAATGTTATTAGAGCCCAGCTACATGGATTGAGTATGAAAAATGTTATATTAGTATTGTCAGGGGTGGCTAGGTGGCACAGTGGATAAAGCACCAGCCTTGGAGTCAGGAGTACCTGGGTTCAAATCTGGTCTCAGACACTTAATAATTACTTAGCTGTGTGGCCTTGGGCAACCCACTTAACCCCATTTGCCTTGCAAAAACTAAAAAAAAAAAAAAGTCAAAAAAGAATTGTCAAAATTAGCCCAAATAGCTGATTATATCAACCAGGCAACAGATTCTGATTTACAACCTAATCAGTTTTCAGATAAGCTGATTCAGTTCTTTCATATTCAGTCTGGTGGTCTGTTGCATGTATTGTTACCTTATATATTGTTTGGTATTGGACTTTTATTATTTTGCTAGTGTGGGCCCCTTGTGATGCAAGTCCTCATCTCATGCATAAGAAGGGTTTTGACTGATGGTTTTTTTTTCCAATCCTCCCAGACAACCCTTTTCTGGAAATCAATAGGGCACTTCATGCTTAAACAAAAAAAGGGAAATGTAAGGGGTTAATAGACAGAGTACTGGCCATGAGGAGTTCATCCTGAGAGTCATTGAGACCAGGGACAACAGGAATGTCCATACCAGAGTTCTCTGAATTCCAGAAGGAGCTCTAGCCCTTCAATCTGTTTATTCTCTGCCTTTCATCCTTATCTTGTTGAAGATTCTCAGGAACTTTGACCCTTATCTCTATGCCTTTCATCCTTATCCTGTTTAAGCCAGAATACACACCTTTTGTGGCATGCCCATTACTCTTTCACAGTGCCTGAAGGTGAGGAATGCTGATAACAGGGGGACTAGGCTTATATTATACCCTTACTCAACAATGTGAGTTAGAGATGTAGAGATGTAGTGATGTAGTGTCCTGTTAATAAAACCTGTTATGCATCTCTCCTGGTTGAACTCTCATTAATGAACACGCGTGTCTTGTCCGGTGCCACAAAGAATTTGGAACAAAGGTATGACCCAGCTGCCCAAAAGGAAAAGTCAAAGGACTTTTCACAAATTCTCAGAAGAAAAAAAAATTTAAAAAAGTAGATTTGTCCAAATGAAAAAGGAGGTAACAATCATCACTGAAGAAATTACTTAAAATTTAAAAATGCACAAATGGAAGCTATTGACATTATGAGAAATTAAGAAACAATAAAACAAAATCTGAAGAATGAAAAAAATAGAAGACATTGGAATATTTCATTGGAAAAAACTGAACTGAAGAGATAATTTAAAATTATTATACTACCATGAAAATCATAATAAAAAGAAAGGGCAAAGACATCATCTTTCAAGATATTTTAGAAATCTAGGAGAAAAAATAAAGAATCTACTGTTGACTGAAAGATCCCAAAATAAAAACTCCTTGGACTACAATAGCTATATTTCATATTTTAGGTCAATCAGAAAATATTGCAAGTAGTCAGAAAGAATCAGTTCAAGTGTCATGGAATCAAAGCAAGGATAAACTGTGATTTAGCACCTTCTTTATTAAAGGATTTGAGGCTTAGAGCACAATTTTTTAAATTTAGTTATTAATTTTCTTTCATACATACATGCATATTTCCAAGTTACAAAAATTTCCCTCCACCTTCCCTTCCCACCTTTCTCTCTCCTCAGTAGGGAACAGTTACATTAGCATTTTAAACATGTATTTTGTTAAACATGTTTACAAATAAATAATTTTTGGCATGAGGAATTAGGAAAGAGGGAAAGAGGTACATAAGACATAATATAAAGTGTTCATCACATTTGGAAGGATTTTTTTCCTATATGTTTTGTTTTGTTTTGTTTTTCTTTTGCTGGATGGGGATAATATAGTCCATAACCAATTAAATACAGGTGTCTTAGCTCTCTGGGCTGCCAAGAAGAGTTGCTTCCATCAAGGTTGTTCATCTCTTGCTCTTGGGTTTTGTTATTCATATATAGAAATACTGATGATTTATGTGGATTTTTAAAATATCTTTCTACTTTGCTGAATATGTTAATTGTTTCAAGGAGTTTTTTAGATGATTTGTTCAGGTTATCTAGGTATACCATCATATCATCCGCAAAGTGTGAAATTTTGCTTCCTCATTGCCTATTCTGATTCCTTCCATTTCTTTTTCTTCTCTTACTACTACTGCTAGGATTTCTAATACTATATTTAATAGAAATAGTAATAATGAGCCTTCTTGTTTCAACCCTGATTTTACTGGAAATGCTCCGAGTTTATTCTCATTACATATTTGCTGATGATTTTAGACAGATATTATTTATTATTTTAATGAAAACTCCATTTATATCTAAACTTTCTATTGTTTTTAATAGGAATGGTTGTTGCATTTTATCAAATGCTTTTCCAACTTCTACTGAGATAGTCCTATTATTTCTATTGTTTTTGCTACTGATATATTTAACTATGTTGAGTGCTTTCCTAACTTTCAGCATATTTTCACTTTTAGTTTCCCTTCCCTTTTATCAGTACATTCTTCCCTTCCCTTTTCCTTTCTCTTTCCCAGCCCCCTCTTCCCTGTAGATTAAGTTAGATTTATAAAACAAGTGGGAATTTATCTTTTTCCCTTGGTGAGCTAAATCTATTGATTGGAATTTGCTCAGTATTCACTTTCTCCCTTCTTTCCCTCAGAAATTATAAATCTTTGTGCCTCTTCCTTTGGTGTTATTTATTAGTCTAATAGTATTAATCAGGTATCATCAAACACAGTTTGATTATTTGATTGCTTGATAAGCTCCTATTGTTATCAAGATATCATCACAGATTATTTACTCAATTGTTTGATAAGCAGCATTGGCTCAATTCACATCAAATTATAATTATACTCATTTTTTATCATATCCCCTTTTAAGTATCTTTTAAATATACACAATCCTCTTCACCAGCCAAAGTATCATCCAAAGCCATACCATTTCTAGAACTATTTGTGTACCCCCCAGGCCTATTTTCTTTCACACTTTACCTACCTTCCTCCCTACCCAGTGTACTTAATACCTTGGTTAGTGAAGTACTGGTTAAAACAAACTCTGAACTAATTAACTATAAGACTCTTAAAGACTTCTAAGTGCTGGAAGGCTCAGGAGGTCTCAACTGAGAACTTTACAAATGACTGTAAGTTACAGAGACATAGACTCCAGACCTCACAGCTTAGGATGCTTAAAGATCTCTAAGTACTGGGAGGTTCTGGAGATCTCACCTGAGAATTTTCCAAATGATTATAAGTTACAGAGACACTGGGTCAAGTCCTTGTGGTTTATGATGCCTTCATTAAATAAGGTACTAAACACTGTGTGATTAAAGTGAGTTAAAGGATAATGAGACACTTATGTTTAAAGGTAATACACCTGCTTTTCTTCACAACTTTTTGACACAAACATAGTGATGTGATCTTGGACTTCTACAATAGAGAGATAATATCCAATTATAACTATATCCTTTAGGTGCATTTTCTTCAATTATATTCTACCCTCTAATTATTCTTAGAGAAGAAAAGTTCTAAAGTTTAGAAGTGTTATATCTTCCCTTTTTGGGTTGTATACAATTTGATGTCTTGACCAACATTTGCTTTATTTTGTTTTGTTTTTTTCCTTCCCCTTTTCATTTACTTTTCTTTTTTTTTAATGGAACTCTTGAGTTGAGTATGTGATGATTGAATTTTCTCTTCCGTTATGGTATTTGTGTCAGGAAATTCTTGAAGTCATCTATTTCATTGAACATCCATCATTCTCCCTAACAGTATATGCTAAATTTTTCAGGGCAATATGTTCTGACCTTCTACTCTCCAAATTATGCTGTTCTAGCTTTTCCAATCCGTCAACGTTGAGGCTGATAGCTGGTGTGTGTGTGTGTGTGTGTGTGTGTGTGTGTGTGTGTGTGTGTGTGTGTGTGTGTGTGTGATACTGTTTCTTTTATATTTGGATTGTTTTCTTTCTGCTGCTTGCAATATTCTCTCCTTTATTTGGGAGTTCTGGAATTTGTCTATTATAGCCCTTGGAGTGTTTTCCTGGAATTTCATTCTGGAGGGGTTCTGTGGATTCTTTCAATTATCTTGTTCTAGTAGATTTGGACAATTTTCCCTTATAATTTCTTGCATAATATTTTCCAGGTTCTTTTCTTGATCTAGACTTTCTGGAAGTCTGATGACTCATAGATTGTCTCTACTGGATCTATTTTTCCAGGTCATTCATTTTCCCTAAAAGATACTTTGCATTTTCTTCATTTTTTTCAGTCCATTTATTTTGTTACTACTTAATAGTAGTTTTTTCCCAAATAGTATGATGTTTTAAATTGGTATTCTCAGGATTGAGGCTCTGTTTGGGAGGGTGGAGTTCACTCTGCTGGCTTGCTATGTAGCTGTCAGGACCTCTGCTGTTTTTAAACTGGAGGGATCTGGGTTGCACTTGACTAAAAACCCTCTGCTGGCTTTCAAGCTCTCCCATACCCTAGACTTTACTTTCACTTTTTCCCCAAAAAGAGAGACCTTCACTAAAAATCCTCCACAATATCTAGAGTTGAAAACTTCTTTGAATATTCTTGGTTTCTTGGCAGAATGTCACAGGAAAGGTTTCATTTATCTTTGGTAGGGGAAACTCTGGGAGCATGTTACTTTCACACTGCCATCTTGGCTCTTCCCTGGAAGTTCAGAATATGATATTGTAGAAGACAAAATAATTTGGATTATAAGCAAGCATTGACTATCCAGAAAATTTGAGCATACTCTTCCAAGGGATTCTTGAGGGCTGTACTTGTGGCTCTTTCGCTATGGATAGAGACGTTGCTATTCCCTCCAAGGTGAGGACAGATTGTGAGAAGATAGCCTTATTGCTACAAGTTATGACTGATTATTATGAACTGCTATTATTGTGAATTTTTATCTTAATGTGACTTGTGATTTTATTGTCAGATAATACTATTGAGGCTTTTTCTTAACAAAATTATTTTATCCCCTTATCTATTAATCAATTAATTAATTAACAGCTTTCATAATCTGAGACATGTTGCCATTTTTATTCTGATCCCATTTGAAACTAAATTACAGCTGCAGTTGTAATTCACTTTGTTAAACAGCAGGGAGCACAGTGGCAAGGTGAATAACAAGGGATACTATGTAAAGAGTAAAATTAAAGTTTGAGCAAGGAATAAACTGGGAGAAAGGGAAAGGGAGAGGTAGAAGGAAATAAATTTTATTACATAAAAACATTAATAGTAAAGGTGATGATGAGGAAGTTGAGGGGAATGAGTGAAATATATTATCAGAATTGAATCATGGAGCAAGTAACATACACACTCAATGGGGTATGAAAATCAGTCTTACTTTACAGAAAAATAGGAGGGAAAGGGAAACTAGAATGGAAGGGAGAATGGGAGAGGGGGAGGTTACAAACAAAAGCCTTTTGAGTAGGGACATGGGTGAAAAGACAGAAAGAATAGTATAAATGGGGAGAAATATATTAGATGAAAATCAGTGATAGTAACTATGAAAAAATTTTCAAGCAAGTTTCTCTTACAAAAACTTCCCTAATATAAAGAACTTCACCAATTGATAAAAGATTGTATGATGTGGATATTTTATAAATAAATAATGGAAGCTAACTATAGACATATGACAAAAAAGGTCTAACTCACCATTGATTGGTAAACTAAAATAAAACAATTCTCAGGCATTTCTTCATCCTTATTTGATTGCCTAATAGAACGAGGAAAAAATGTCAAATATAGTGGGGCATGTGGGTAAAGGAAGACATCAATGCCCTCTTGATGAAATTGTGAACTGATTCAAGTATTCTTTAGAGAAATTTTGGAACTATGCCCCATGGGCTTTAAAATCATGTATATCCTGTGACCTACCAATATCACTAATAGATCTGTTTCCCCAAAAAAGATAAGGAAGAAAAAGAAAAAAAAACATTATGTGCAAAAAATATTTTTTGTGGCTCTAATCCGGTGGCAAAATATTAGATATTGACCGGGTGACTATCAGTTGGGGAATTGCTCAACAAATTGCGTTATGTGACTATAATAGAATTCCATTCTGCAGGAAAAAATGATGAGCAAGATACTCCAAAAAACCTGAAAAGACTTACATGAACTGAATGCAAAGTTAGTGAATTGTATATGAAGCAATAGCAATAATGTAAGATAATGAATGATTTAGTTATTACCAGCAATGCAATAATCCAAGACAACTCTGAGGGACTTTTGATGAAAACTGCTATTCATCCTCAGATAAAAGATTTCTCTGCTTTATTTTTATTGTTTTTTCTATATTTTCTTCACAACATGAGTATTATATTTTACAATATATATAAAATATGTATATAACATATATAACTTACATATAATTTTTTGCCTTCTCATTGAGGGAGATTGAGAGGGATGGAAGGAAGGAAGGAAGAGAGTTTGGAACTCAAAATGTTAAAATGAATGTTAGAATTGTTTTTACATATAACTTAGGAAAATTCCCCAAAAATAAGAATAAAAGAAGGTCGTAAAGACCTTTTTTTGTAAAAGAATGTTTATTGCAACTCTTTTTGTGCCATAAAAATTAGAAACTGAGGGCATGGCAATCAATTGGGTAATGGCTAGACAAGTTGAAGTATATAATTGTGATGGTATGCTATTGTATTACAAGAAATGATGAGCCAGCTGATTTAAAAAAAAGTCAAAACTAATGTCAAGTGCAGTGAGCAGAACTAGGAGAACATTGCTCATAATAATAGTCATGTATAACACAATGACCAACTGTGAATTACTAAGTTATTCTCAGTAATACAATGATCCAAAAAATTACAAAGCAAAGGTAAATATATTATGAGGCACAAAATCTGAATGAAGATCAAAGAATGCTATATTTTACTTTATTCCATTTCTTTTATTTTCTTTTGAATTTTTTCTTTCATAGGTTAACTGCTATGGAAATATGTTTCACATGGTTGTACATATCTAACCTAGATCACATTGCTTTCCCTCTTAGGGACAGATAATGAGAAGGAGGGAGAAATTTGGAATACATTTTTTTAAAATTAATGTTAAAATTATCTTTACATGTAAATGAAAATGCTAAAGTAAATAAGTTCTTTTAGTTTTGCAAACCACTTTGCAAATATTATTCACTTTTTCTTTGCAACCATCTTAGAATGTAATTGCTATTGATATCCCAGTTTTGCAGATGACTTAGTTTAAAGAAATATAAGTAAGCTCTGAGACAGGATTTGAAATCATATTTTCCTGATTCAAGATCCAACACTCATTCCATTGCACTTCTTCATGAATTAATGTTTCAAATGACTAAATTTAAGGATCTCTGGATATACATTCTACTTATGACTATAAGAGAATTCTTCAGATCATCACATAATAGATCAGACCCTCTATATTGCTTCACTGTCCCAATAATCTTTTCTGTTACTTAACAAAAAATCAGGATTTTGGGGATAGGAGAAAGACATTCTCTATAATACTATTTTATTTGGCAGCTAGATGCTATAATAGTACAGTGTACTTGTAGTTAAGAAGATTCTATTTCGAATTCTGCCTCGGTCATCTATTTACTAGTTACTTGACTCTGTACAAGTAATTCAGTCTTTTAGGCTCAGTTTCTACAATAAAGGTTTGTTAAGCAATTGAATAAGTACTATTATTAAAGCATTTGTAAACTATAAGAAGCTATACAAATATGAGATAATCAGATATTTAAAATCAAATGAGTCAATGCTTGTAAAATAAGTAGAATTTTTCATGGAATATTGAAGATGCTACGTAAAAACATTCTAATTCCCTTCCTTTTCATTCATACACACACACGCACACACACACACACACACATAAATCTTTTTATCTATCTATGTATTATATATGTTTATATAAATATTGCTTTGTTGGTTTGTGCTGTCATTTTAGTCTTCTTCAATAAGACAAAAAAACAACCACCAAACCAATGAATGCATATATGTATATAAATAAATGCATCTATATAAGCATATAAACAAATATACACATATACATATTTGTATGTGGTATATTTATGTATATTTAAATGCATATCCATGCTAGTTATTTTTTGAGATTTTCTTATTCATAGCATATTAATAATAATGATGATGATGATGACAAAGGATCAATGGATCAGTGACTTAATTCATAAAGAAAAATATATTCTTGTTTTTGCATAGTTTCATACTTTTGGAGTCAGAATGGATCAAAAGACCCTCTAATGTCACCTTCTTATTATATAGCTGAGGAATCCTGAGGCTTGGTGAGGATAATTGGCTTGGCCAGTCACACAGGTAACCCTAATATTTGAACCCTAGTCCTCTCACTCAAAATCAAGTATTTCTTTTGTCTTAAGAAAACTCACTCCCAGTGCTTTAAGTATTTCCAATGTCTTTATCATATCCTTGAAAGGGCACTGGATACAATTAGGAGATATGTTTGACTCTTGGCTTTTAACCTTAGTATCTCTATAACCTTCAATAACTCATTTAAACTTTATGACCCTTAATTCTCTCATCTATAAAATAAGGAAACTGAGATTTATACTATATTATCTTCCCTCAGCATAGTGTTATGGTGGAAATACTTTAAAATCTTCTATGTAAGGTTCTTTTATTAAAACAGCATTGTAGGGGGCAGAGCCAAGATGGCAACAAGAGAGCAACATCTCTTAGAAGCTCTCTCATAAAACTTCGAAACTGAGGACTCTAACTAAACTTTTGAGAGACAGAACCCACAGATGGAAGCAATAAGGCAGTTTTCCTACTAAAGGTAACCCAGAAAGGAGCAGAAAGGCTCTGCGGAGGGGCAAGGTCGGAGGAGCAACCTTCCAGAGGGGTGGCCCACCATAGCTAAAGAACTTCAGTCTCCTGGAGGCAGCCCCAGGGCACTGGGAGCCATGGCCCTGGGGAGCACTAGGCACAAAGTGAGGACCTCTGCCAGAGTGAGCATGTAAAGCCCAGCCCTCAGGGCATATAGCCAGCAACTTGTTCTTTCTCAGCCCACATCCAGGAACAGAAGCAAGTGGAGCTCATAAGCAGGACACCCCAGGGCATGAGCCCATTGAACCTAGGGAGGGGAGTGAAGAGAGACTACAGAGCTCTGTCCCTGGAACAGGACTCTGGGGCTCTGACCAAATTCAGATCCTGATGACAGTCTAGGCCCCACCCATAGAACAGCAGGGGCCCCCTCCAACTTAGCCTCATGGCAGAGGGGGGCATATATGGTAATTCACAGACCAGGAGGGAGGACAGAGCCTCACACACTGAGATCATTGTGGGAGTGTCCTAAAAGCTCAGGAAGCACCCCAAAATCAGACTCAGGCTGGAAAAAGAACAAGCAGAGAAACAAGAGGAAGACCATTGAGAAATATTTTGCATATGTGCCAAAGAAGGATCAAAATACTCAGTCTGAAGAGGAGGAAGCACAAGCTCATGCATCTAAAGACTCCAAGAAAAACAGAAATTGGGCTCAGGATATAACAGAGCTCAAAAAAGACTTTGAAATTCAAATGAGGGAGTTGGAAGAAAAACTGGGAAAAGAAAGGAGAGAGATGCAGGAAAAAACATGAAAATGAAGTCAGCAGCCTAATCAAGGAAATCCAAAAAAATGCTGAAGAAAATAGCATGCTAAAAACCAGCTTAGGTCAAATGGATAAAACAGTTCAAAAAGTTATTGAGGAGAAGAATACTTTAAAAAGCAAAACTGGCCAGATGGAAAAAGAGATAAGAAAACTCTCTGAGGAGAACAAATCCTTCAGTCAAAGAATGGAACTCAGGGAGATTGATGAATTTATGAGAAACCAGGATTTATTACTTCAAAATGAAAAAAATGAAAAATTAGAACAAAATGTGAAACATGTCATTGAAAAAACAACTGATATGGAAAACAGATTTAGAAAAGATAATTTAAAAATTATTGGAATACCTGAAAGTCATGATCAAGAAAAGAGCCTTGACATCATTTTCAAAGAATTACTACAAGAAAATTGCCCTGATAATCTAGAAGCAGAGGGCAAAAATAGAAATGGAAACAAACCACCGATCCCACTCAGAAAGAGATCCCAAAAAACCAACCCCTGGGAATATTATAGCCAAGTTCCAAAACTCCCAAGTCAAAGAGAAAATAGTACAAGCAGCCAGAAGTACATAGTTCAAATTTTGTGGAGCTGCAGTCAGGATCACACAGGACTTAGCAGCAACTACATTGGAAGCTCAAAGGGCTTGGAATATAATATACTGGAAAGCAAAAGAGCTTAGAATGCAACCGAGAATCAACTACCCATCAAGGCTGAATGTCCTCTTCCAGCGAAAAAGATGGACTTTCAGTGAACCAGGGGAATTTCATATCTTCCTTTTGCAATGGCCAGAGCTGAACAGAAGGTTTGATCTTCAGATACAGCACTCAGGTGAAGCATGGAGATTGAAGGAGAGGGGGAAAATATGAGGGACTTAATGATGCACGTATTCCTGTATAGAAAAATGACACTGATAATACTCATATGAACCTTCTCAGTTAATAGACCAGGTAGGAGTAGCTTTTATAGTTGAAGCACAGGAGAAAGCTGAATTTGAAGATAAAATATGGTGTAAAAATGGAGTCAGCAGAAAAAAAGGGAATGTGATGGGAGAAAGGAAAAAGGAGAGGGGGAATAGGCCAAGATATCTCATATAATAAGTTTTTTCTTTATTACAATGAGCTATTGCAATGACATGGAAGGGAGAAGGCAAGGGGGAATGAGGGAATCTTCACTCTCATCAGAGGTGGCTAGGAGAGGAAACAGCATATATACTCAATGGGGTATAGACATCTGGAGTAAAAAGAAAAGGGGAGGACATGGGGAAGGAGGAATGTGAGTGATGGAGGAGAGGATGGACCATGGGGGGAGAGTGGTCAGATATAACACATTTTCCTTTTTACTTCTAGCAAGGGGCTGGGATTGGATTGCCTGTCCCGGTCCATAGGGCCAGGTCAATGCTGGGCCTAAGGGGTGGTAGGGGGGCTTGGAGCCTCTTGGCCACAGGACCAGGGATCTGTATGCTGCACCACTCAGCTACCCTACAGAAGAGTCAGAGTGAAAGGAGAGAGAAAATATAGTACATGATAGTGGAGAAATATGAAAGGAGGGAGTGGCAATCTGTGATGGCAATGGGGAAAAATATGGAAGTAACTTTTGTGATGGACTTACCATAAAGAATGTGATCCACCTGTGACAGAGTTGTTGGTGTTGGAACAAAGACTGAAGCATATTTTTATTATTATTATTTTGGGGGCATGCAGGGCAAATGGGGCTGGGTGGCCTGCCTGGAGCCAGTGCAGGGTGAAGCAGGGTGATCTTTGGGTGTCTGAGGCTGGATTCACACCTGGGTGCTCCTGGCTCAAGGGCCAATGCTCTGTCCACCAGCCAGCCACCACTACTATTATTACTATTTTATTTTATTTTTGCTCTTTTTTTTTCTTTTTTTTGGTTTTTGCAGAGCATTGGGGTTGGGGTGGCTTGCATGTCACACGGCTGGGTGATTGTTGGGTTTATGGGGCCAGATATGGGCTTGGGTACTCCTGGATCCAGGGCTGGGGCTTTGTCCATTGTGCTACCTGGCCATACCTACAATTATTACTATTATTTTTTAATTTTAATTTTTTATCTCCCCTTTATCACTCAAGCGAGTCTATATTTTGTGGGGGGGAGGGGTATTCTGTGTACTCTTAAACAAGGATATTTTATTAATGTATAAAAACATTATTTGTACAAAAAAGAATAAATAAATATTTTTAAAAAAAACAGCATTGTAGTGGAAAGTGTGTTTTTTGGACTTTCAACAGATTTTAGACCTAAGCCCAAAGTTTGTCACTGTCAATAACTAACTGTAAGCTCATGGGAAAATTACTGATTCTCTCTGAGTCTTATGTTACTCATTAAAAAAAATCCACTACAAAGTTCAAAGGCTGATAGGAAGAATGGAATGCGATACCAATGGGAATTATTATTATTTGATCCTTACAACTATTATAGGAAAGGTATAGTTTTGACATTTCCATTGCTTTATCATCTAATGGAAGTTATGAAAATGGAAGAGTCAGATCTGTGACAAAACTAGAAGATTTGTTTTTCATTTAATTTGGTGACTTATTTTCATATTTTATATCAATCTCCATATTGCATTCAAAAGACTGACTCTTTGCATATAAGACCAAATAAGCTTATTTCTTTCCTGTTATATACAATAAAATTATTCAAGCTGAAAATTTGATTTGAAAATGAACAGATACTATATGTAGAAGAGGATTTTCAAACAGGTGGATCTGGTCAAAGATCATTGAGAAAAGGTTATTTTTCCACCAAACTTTTGTGTACATGATAAAATAACTACTTTGTGAAATTAGGCAATGAGAGTATTTTGAGTACCATTTAGCAGATGAGGAAAGTGAGGTATTTAGAGGTTATATACAGTGTAAAATACCTCATCAGTATTAGAACTGAGACTTGAGCTTTAGTTTTCTAATATAAACCCCATGTTCCTTTTATCTACACAATAATCAATCAATTTGTCAGTAAGCATTTATTAAGTCCCTGCTATATTTTAAGAACTGTATAAAGAAACAAAGACAGGAGTCTAACAGTCCCTGTCTCCTAGGAGTTTTCATTCTATTAGAGGAGAGATTATCTCTCTCTCTCTCTCTCTCTCTCTCTCTATCTCTCTATCTCTCTATCTATCTATCTATCTATACAGACATTGCACATATAGAAGAATGTATGCTCTAAATACATATATAATGTGTATATATTATTATAAATATGTATACAAAATATGCAATATCTAATATAATATATTATTCTTTTTATGTATATAATTGTATTTATATCTTAGGGGTAAATAGGAAAGGACCTCTGATTCCAGGAATCTGAGTCAGAAAAACTTCCCATTAAGTTGAGTTTAGGAGAGATAACCTTTGTTATGCATGTTTACTTCCCCTCTTTGTGATATTTCATTCTCTTCTGAGAATTCCTCCAAGAGGTGATCCTCAGGAACCATTATTGAAACTGTTTCAATATTTCACAGTACAAAGTTCTTTGATTTTGAAGTCGTGTCTATGTGTCACCCTGGAAGTGGCCCAGGATCCGACAGACTAGGCCCATACCTTATTTCTTTCAGAATTGAAAGTATTCTTATAAGGTAAGGAGTTTACACAGAAGGACACCAATCTGCTCTTAGTGTTATTTTCTAAGACTATTTGTATCTCACTCTACAATTACAGAGCAATATAAAATGACTTTTGTATGCAAAGGTTAATAAACAGATAAATATATTAATTAATATATGAATTGATGAGGAAATGAAAGAAAGAACACATTAGATGCTTACTATGTCTTAGGCAATGTTCAAAATTCTGAGAATAGTGATGTGATACAGTCCTTGCACTGAAGGAGTTTATATTGCAATGGGGAGAGATGATATATAAAGTGAACTGTTGGTCAATAAAAGAAAAATTGATTTTGACAAATCATTTAGAAGAATGGTGACATGACAGAAAAATGGCAAGAGTACATTGTCATGGACCTAAGGACACCAAGACAGAACTACCATGAATAAAGTTCAGAAGCCCCGAGTCTGAGCTTGAATTCTTGGAGAAAAAGAGCATTTGAAAAGAACAAAGGAGGCCATCTTTAAACATTTAGTAATTCAAATGTGTGATTTATAAGATCATATGATTTTGAGCTGTCAGCAATCTTAAGACTAAAAATTCCCTTTGCTTTGTGGTTATCTTTTCCAGCTCCTTCATTTTATCAATCAATCAATCAACCAATTTATCAACACATTTTTATTAAGTGTCTAACTCGAGCCAAGCACCGGGTTAAACATTGGACATGTAAAGACAAAATCAAATAGTTTCCTGACTTCAAAGTGTGCCCAGTAAAACCCAAAAATTGAAGTCACTTGTTTAAACTCACCAAGGTGGTAAATCTAGGATTAACTCTGTATAGGTGATAAAGGTATCATAGATTTATTCCTTAAGGGTTCTGTTGCCCTAATTCCAAATCAAATATCCTACACCCATAACACAATAATGACACTGTACAATTTCATAGCTTCTATGATGCTATTCTTTCTGATTCTCTTCCCACTGAAGTATTTGATGGCAGGGTATTGCTGCCTATCTTTGTATCCCCAGATTTTGACAAATACTAGAAGGTTAATAAATGTTGATTTATTGACTGGTTGTTTTCTCCTTTTTCCCTATGCGTACTAGACCCTTATCTTTTTTCTTCTTTCTTCCACTCCATTACTGATTTCACCTATCTCCATAATTATGGTCATTTAATAATAATAATGATTGTTGCTTGCATTTGAAATAATAACGATAGCAAGTAATAATAACTAAATAACATTTTAAGATTCATGAAGAACTTTACAAATACCTTGTTCTATTCCCACAATAACCTATGGAGGTAAATACTATTATTAATATTAAAGATAAATAAACTGAGGGATAGAAATTTTAAATAATATATACAAAGTCACATTTGTTACAAGGTAACTGTGTAAAGCCACATATGAATTCAGAACTTCATGATTTCAAGTTCTTTATATTAACTCTATCCACAATACCACACAAGTGCCCCTTAAATACATTTCCAGTTGTCTTCTAGATACATAGATGTCCTGATAATCCCTGGAACTCAAGAAGTCACAGACTAAACTCATTATTCTTAAACCTGATCCCCCTCTAAATTATTCTACTTCTTTTTCAGGTACTGCTAGACCTTGTAGCAGGGACAGATTTTCTAATTAGGTTTAGTGAAAATATTAGGGTCAGGTTTGAAAACAATTCACAGTTATTTAGTTTTTTTATAAAAAATTATCCCCACAAGCCTACAAGAGAGAAAGGGCCAACATTGTTCCATTTTATTCATTAAAGAAAATGAAGTGAATTGTCCAAGACACACAACTAGATAGCTATAGACCTAGAATTAGCTTAGATGTTTTAGTTTCAGTTTCAGAACTTTTCAATAGAGTATAGTTCTGTGCAAATAGTGTATGCCAGTGTTGTTTTATATAAAGATTTTATTACAAGGTCAAAGGAGGGCAAGAGTTTGTAGTTATTTGTTGAAATAGTGATATGATCTAAGAGGAATTCCTCTAGTGTATTGTGGTTATTTACATATATGTTACATTGGTGTGGTAAGTGGAAATGCTGGATTGTTATTTTTGAGGAGAGGGGATGAAGTTACACAAGGCAAGTAGCACATGATGCCTTAGAAAGAGCACCCAACTTGGAAATAAGTTTAGTTAAATGACTATCTAAATGACCATAGGCAAATTGAAACCTGTCAGTCTCAGTTTCTTCCTCTATGAAGCAATGATAATCATTCTTTTTTTTTAAGGTTTTTTTTTTTATTTTTGAAAGGCAATGGGATCTAGTTGTTTGCCCAAGGCCACACAGCTAGGTAATTATTTAGTGTCTGAGGATGGATTTGAACTCAAAAACTCCTTACTCCAGGGCTGGTGCTGTATCCACTGTACCACCTAGCCTCCCCAATGATAATCATTCTTGTATAAGCCACCCCCATGTAATTCTTCCTTTTTTCCCTTTGGATTGAGTTTTATTCTACCAAAAAACTAAAATAGAAATATGTTTTACATGATTGTATGTGTAGAACTCCTCAGATTGTTTACTTTCTCAAGAAGTCCAAACAACAACTCTCCACTATACTACTATTAAAACAAAACAGAATCTTACATCTAAGATTTAGAACTCAAAGAATTTAGAAATCAAAACAGCAATAGAAATTTTATAAATTGATGATACATGCATTGGGGTAAATAATTATTATTTTTAATAAGATTGTGAATCCTCAAAAACAGAGAACCAGCATTATTTTGCAATTCTCATATACTTTAACATAGACCATTGCACGTAACAGGCATCATATTAAAGAAAATGCAGTATCATGAAAAGAGAGTGCTCTGTAGGAAGTTAGACCTGCCTGTACTCTGAAACCAACTCTGCCATTTATTAGTTATATGACTATGGACAAGTTCCTTCATCTGTGAAATGGGATTGGTTAAATCTCTATGACCTATCTCCCAGGTTATTAGGAGACTCTAATAAGATAATGCATGAGTATTGAATCTTCTTGTATTCTCTCCCCCCAGAGCTAATGAGAAGATATCCCCTATTCTGAATTCTAAGATACCCTGTAGAGTTGGGGCACTTCTTGCTTTACTGCCAGAGGCACAAGCCCTCCACTAGCTGTTTTTCTACAATTTTAGTGACCTGTAATTAACAATTCAGTTCAATTTAGCATTCCCTGATCTACTGTTAAAGTTGATTTCATCTGTGTAAAAGACAGAGATAGACAGATCAGTTTGATATCTCTGGGCAAATTGATATGGCCTAACAAGGTCTTCAAAAGATTTCTGTATTTCTTGACTATATTTGAATGAAAACAGATAAAGACTTATTATGCTCCACTTCAAAAGTCTTATTATGTCTTATTATAAGACTTCAAAAGTTTTATTATGCTCCCCTCACTCGGGAGTGAGCTAGTCGTTTTTATTTAAACTGCTTCTTTTTCCATATGGGATTTAATATTATATGAAAAAGTCCCTATTCACTTTAGTATTATGCCTGTGATAAGGCAACAGTAGTGTAAGGAGTTGATTTATTTTGTAGGGTAATATCATCATACTAATTACTGTCCTCAAAAAAATGAATAGCAATCAAATTTTATAATGAGAACATTCTGTATTTTGGGGGATGTGAAAGAATGCTCTACAATGCTTTAAGCCACCAATAAATTGAGAATATTAAAGAGGATATTGTCTTAGAAGAAATGGTTCATGCTTATCTACTAGATATTTTCATAAAGCACTAGGCCTCAGGTCATTAGAACAGGAAGAATAAATGTGGGTCTAAGTCAGGAATTAAAGAAAATAGATAAGTCTATGTCTATATTGAAATTAACTTGTCAGAGGAAACATTTTTCTATAGGTGAGATCTACTTTGGCAGTCAGAGATTTGAGGCTCATTGGATTTTTAATCATATAACTTTTGAAAAAAAATCTATGATATAAAAATCAGATGACATTAGATCTTGAATAACATCTACCTATCATCTTGCATAGTACAGTGAAAAGAGTAGTGATTATGTTATTGAAAAATCTCAAATGATGCTATCAGTGTGGTCATGAACACCTTACTAAACCTTCTTGTGGTTCCTTGATCTATCAAATAATAGTTAGAAATGCCTCTACTAGATCCCTTACATGATAGTTGAAAACATTTGAAGCTTCATGAGTTAAATTTACCTACCCAGAGTTAATAAATGAATGTCCTGCAAATAAAATCCAGGTTTTTCATGTCCAAGACCAAACGCTCTTTCCATGTCATTGTTTCCTCCTATGTGGTATTTTTCTTTGACAATTTTATTTCCCATTAGCCAAAGAAGCTTTCACCTTTTACAGTATTTAATTTACCATCATGTTACATGTTTAGTCTTTTAATGTTCACCTTAGATATGCTTTTCCTCAGTCACACTCCCATACTTTCCCATCTGTACTTATATCTACTTTATAGTAGATAACATTTTGAAGTATGTGACAATAAGTAATTTATTCCCAAGACATCTAATAAAATTTTCACTGATCCCAAATATATTTTAGAAAGACAAACTCTTTTCCTATTCCACACCCTTCCAATGATGACCATATCTGCTTGGCAATAGAAACATATTTACACAGTATCCATTCTGCTCACTTCATGATCTTTGTCAATAGTAATTTTCATGAAAACCTTTTAAGATGGTCATGGCAATGAAAAATAACTTGTTCTGTTACAGTCCATACCAAGCAAAATTTGTTTAGATCCAAGTTTAGGTCCTATGTGAAAGCTAGTACAGATTTTTATGATTGGGTCAAGTCATGCTTATGACCCTTTAAAATCCATAGCCTAATTTCATCACATTTGCTGATTTAAACATATATTCTATTTTTACCAGGCTCTATAGCTTAGAAGATTTTGCAATTCTCACTATCACTTTTTCATTTTCTATTGTTTCTGATAAATGCTTAGAAGGATTAGGGAACTTTCTTTCTATTAAACATCAGCAAACAAATTTGGCAGAAGTATTCCAGGTAAAAAGCATTCCTCTACATACAATGACCTCATTATCAGTCACCTCAGATTAAATCATGACACAGGAGTGTCACTGTAAATAGTTGATATTCTCTTGATATTGATTTATTGGTTATCAACAGAGAATAAAAATAAAATGCAGAAAACATTATTTGAAGGATAAAACCTGAAACTTGTTTTTGTTCTAATTTACTTTTTTCTGGAAGCAATGAAGACCTATTTTCTTTTCATCTTCCTTTTGTCCAGGGCAGTGGAAGACCAAATATAAAAGGTAATTGTTTCAAAGACCTAGGGATGGGGACCACAGAACAGTATACTGGGAATTAAACTTTGCTACATAAGGCATAACTCTGGATCCTTTTTTTCCCTAATTGACTCAGGGACTGCAGAAAAGTTCATTTACTGTGATCAATATCACTTTACATCACACCTCAATCAAAAACTACTTTCTATGGTCAATAGTAATTAGACAGATGGACAACGATGGGGGTATTGATAGGGAAAGAACCAAAGATTTATACCTGCTTGCTCTTATACCAAAATATATGCTAGTGTAATAGCTAATTGCAGAATATTGGATTTGCAAACTAAAGTGAAGGAGTCCAAAATAGGGTATGGCCAAATGTCAGAATAGCTCAAGAAGATATAGAAATCCAATCTAACCCTGTTCCCTCTACTCTAATATAACTGAGATCTGATATATAAAAATAAACAACAGTTTATACAGAAAGTTGAGGAAAAAACATAAAGAATTGAAGGTATTTTGAGGTCAAATAAAAGGAATTGAGAGTAATCCAGAGAAGAAAATGATTTCAGGTCAACCTCAAATGTATATAATTTGTCTTTCACCCTTCTCTTTTTAAAACGGAGGATAGTAACCAGATATTGTTTTTATCCTTTCCCAGAGAGTAAGATGTCACTTAAACATATTAATAAGGAGATTAGATTTTACAGTTATTTAATATTTATCGGATGTTTCAAAAAGCTAGGAGACAAATTCTTGCAAACATGTAGAAGGGGATTGCCCTCTAACACACAACACATGTCAATCTGCCAGTCAACAAGTAATTATTGAGGACCTAGACATAGCATGCATAAATCTCGTCATTCAACAATTCCCAGGCTTTTTGTTCTGAATTCTTTATTTCTTTTGATCTGTCTGGTAGGCTTTGAAAAGGATATCACAAGAACAGTTTAAAAAATGAATTAAATTAGATTCAATTCAACAAGTATGTATTCATATATCAAGTTCAAAGACTGGGTTAGATGCTGAGCATACTATAAGTAAAACAACGCATTTACTGCCCCTCTAAAAGGTTAAATTCAACTTAAGTAAAATGTAAATAAAATGTTTTTTTTTAAAAGTCTTCATACCTATCACCTCTTTTAATCCTCATGACAACTTCTTGGGGTAGTTATTATATTTATTATTCCCACTTGACAGATAAGGAAATTGGGACAAATTTGCAAAGAAGAAATTCTGATTGCTAGATAAGAATACGGATGATGAGGAGAAGCTAAAATAGTATGGAAATAATTTGAATTTTATGGGTGTGAGCATAAGAGAGTACAACATACTAAGTAGAAGAATAAAATAATGGGAGCTAAGAATAGATATTATTGACTAAAATAGGTAGAGACTTATGTCTGTGATTAGGTAGAAATTTCAATTAGACATTTCACCATTATCCCTAATTCCACAACTACCATGCAAACAGTTCCAAACTGAATGAAAGTGAGGTTGAGTTTGTGTAATGAAGAAATGGATGAGGTCTGGAATAATCTGAAATTTTCATGATAGTAGACTTAAGAAAAATGTTGCAATTGCTATCTGGGGTCTAAATGGAGCCAGATATGTTATGGATACTCCAAAGTTAAAATAGCTACGAAAGTTATTTTAGAAAGTGACTTCTATTACATTCAAAATTAGGTAATTTTCTGTAATATAAATCTCAAATTACCTAATAGCAGTATATTTTATTTGAATTTGTGTATTATCTTGTCTCTAGTGTATGAAGCCTAGACATATAGATGTTAGCAGTACTCTTATACTTCTTAATTCATTCTCAAACTCTTGGCCAGTTGAAACTGATGAGCAGGGAACAATTTTTTTTCTATTACAAATAATGTAATTTGGAATAATTTGTGAAAGCTTCCCAGAACTCTGAAATTTTATTGGGCTAATATTAAGTAAGAAGGTTGCTTTGTCATACAGAAACTTAAAACTGAATAGCCATGGATAAAAATGTAATTAGCTATATAAAATCATGCTGATTCTTAATGTCTGTCATCTTCTCACTCCCTAATCCTCATTGAATATTTATACATTGATATAGGGTATAGGCTTTGTTCAAGAAAGACTAGTATCTCTGTTGTGAGGACTGTTGAATCCTTTTCTGGCCCATTTTCCACCTTTGATGTCTACCTGAGCTACCTAACTCTTACCTCTGGCTTCATGAACTTTTACCACACCCTAGTAAAACATTTTGGCAAATGGGCTAAACCAGGTTGAAGGAAACTGAGGGGTCTCAAAGACATCAGTGAGTTGGAGGCTAGGTGGTATCTATTCCAAACATTAGAAGTGTTGCACTGGTAGAATGGGTAGGTGAGAACAATTTCATTCTAAAGATCATGAAGAAAGCTGAAGAAATGTTGTGGAGTGCTTAGAGCTTGGTTAGACATTGAAGATGCCAGTCATTCACTATATCTATAGTGATCACCAGTTTTCTTGTCTCTGTCTATCCAATGGACAAATATGACTTTGAAAGATAGACTGACTTTCATGCAACTCTGTTTCACTTAAATCCAATTTATGAATGAATCAAAAGACATCACCCATATCACTTTATTATTACTATCTCGAAATCCTGTGGTGACAAGCAAGTGATTAAGCATCAGCTGTGGATATAGTGGGAGCTATTGTCAAAACCCTGAACACACAGGCAGCTCAAGTCATAGGGTCCTTTACTCCCTGGGAGAAGTAGTAGGATATGGCAGCCCCCTGAGTGCCTGTGAAGTCTTTTTAGGATCATACTGCTCACCTTATGTGAGGAAGGGGAAAATAAAGGTGCCTAAAAATTGTCTGCTTACACAATCCTGGCCTGATTACTTCAACAGGTGGAAATTCAGCCCTGTGGTCAAAAGACATAAAAAATGTACAAAAACTTCTTCAAAGTAGATTCCATTCAACGTTGGTACATAGAATGTGCACACACTCATATACAATGGAAGATCTAATAGACTTGAAAGACAAACATCTCATTCATTGAAGTTGAAATTACATGCACTTCCTGGCATGGTCTCAGTGAAGGGGAGCACATGAAGCTGGGATATATTTCGCAATCAAAACTAGTAACCAAACTTGCATGACACTGCAAAATATGAATATGAGGCTCATGACAATGAAATTCCCACTAGAAGGAAAATACCATGCTACACACCATGACAAACCCTGATGAAGTCAAGAAAATAAATTTATGAAGATCTGTAGATCCTTATCATTAATGTTCCTAAAAAGGACAAGCTTCTAATTCTGGGTGATTTTAATAGTTTTTCAGGCTTAGACTTCCAGGAAGGAAGTCCTTGGGAGGACAACAGTAACAACAATGGTCACCTACTACTGGACACTTTTGCATTTCATGACATTCTCAGCACAGACACTGTATTCCATTTACCTAAATGCAATAAAACTTCCTGAATGCATCCTTACAACAAACACTGACAGCTAATAGACTATGTGATGGTAAGGGGGAAGAGATATATGTGATGTAAGAGTGACTAAGCTAACGAGTAGTAGAGTGCTGGACTGATCACATACTCATTCCATCCAAGGTAAATATTCACATTCAACAGAAGTGACAGTCCTAGGGCAAAGTGACTACTAGAAGAATAAAAATCATTAGATTAGAGGACTTCTCAAAGTATTGCTAACTTGAAGGAAAAGTCGAGGTAACATATTTAGAACAGAAAAGGAGTGGGCATGGGCAACTTTCAGAGATCTGGTGTACAGTACTGCATTGTTCATCTGGATGAGAACACTGGCAAATATCAAGATTGGTGTGATGAAAATGATAGGTAAATATAGAAGATGCCAAATGAAAAATGAGAGCACCATATGGTTTACCAGCAGGCTAATTCATTTATTTCTAAGGAGGAAGTATTTAATTCCATCAAAAATAAAGTATGAGTGAAGCTGAGGGAAATTTAGGATTCTTGGCTTAGTAAGAAGGCAAATAAAATGCAGTATTATGCACATAGTAGCAATCTAAAGTCCTGTTATCATGCCCTGGAAGCTATTAATGGGTCAAAGACATAGAGTGCATCTCAACTATTCAGTTCTGATGGAGCCATGTTGATTAGTGATACAAGATGCAAGAGATGGACTTAACACTTCCATAGTGTTCTTAACAGACTCTCATCAATCAATATAGAAACCATTGATTATTTGCCTCAAGTTGACGTCAATCCATCCCTAGCTGAAGCACCAACTGAATAAGAAATTTAGAATATGGTTATGCTTCTTTTATGTGGCAAAGCACCTGGTATGGATTCTATTCCAGCTGAGATCTACATTACTCATACAAAAGCTGACTGAAATTTTCCAGGTTTTCTATTGTGAGGAGATTATCCTCCAGGAATTGAAGGATCTGTCTATTGTCCATCTTTATAAAGGTAAAATGAATAGAAACACAGGGGTTGTTTTCTTTTAGTCATTGATGGTAAGATTCTTGCTAAGGTCGTCCTCAATAGACTAATCTTTTACATTGAAGATGGCTACCTCTCTGAGTGTAACTTCAGAAAGAGTAAGAGTCAAGAAACAGTTGGTATATTGTTTGCTTACAGAAATCTGCAAGAAAGATGACTAAAACAGAACAGAGATCTGTAAACAATGTTTATAGATATGATCAAGGTGTTTGATATTGTCAATCTTGAGAGTTTGTAGAAAGTTATTTCAAAATTTTTTGCTAAGAGAAGTTCATCAGAATTCTACATCAATTTTATGGTGGCATGCATGCCCAAGTTCTGGATAATGGACAATGACCTCAAGATTTCCCAGTCAATAATGCAATAAAACAAGTAAATGTCCTTGTTATCAAAGTCTCTCACTGTGGATGAACATGACATCAAGGTCAGCTAATGCACTGTCAGTAAATTCTTGGAAACATGAAAAAGTTACAAGCCAAGATCAAAGTAGAGGGAATATTGTGGCATGATATTATTTTTCCAAATGATTGTGCACTCAAAACAGCCACTGAAGCCAAGATGCCACAAAGTATGGATCTATTCTCTGATACTTGTTCTAATTTTGGCCTAACAATTAGCACCAAGAAAACAGCTATTCCATCCATATGTGGAATCATCAATTACAGCAAATACAAAAGTTTTGAATACAATAGATTAATTCATTTACCTTGGCAGTGTCCTTTCGAGGGAGGTACACATTGATAATGAGGTTGACACACTCATTGCCAGAATTAGTTCAGTATTTTCAAGGCTCCAAAACAAGGTGTAAGAAAGAAGAGGTGTTAGACTGACTTAAATTGAAGGTATAGAGAGCAGTCATTGTCATAAAGCTATGAAACCTGTGCAGTATACCTGCACCATGCCAGGAAACTGAATTATTTCCTTTTTTTCATTGTCTTAGGAAGATTCTAAAGATCACCTGACAAAAGATACCAGAAAATGATATCTATTTTTGAGATAAACTAGCAAGGGGGTGGCTAGGTGGTGCGGTGGATAAAGCACTGGCCCTGGACTCAGGAGGACCTGAGTTCAAATGTGGCCACAGACACTTAGTAATTACCTAGCTGTGTGACCTTGGGCAAGCCACTTAACCCCATTGCCTTGCTAAAAAAAGAAAGAAAGAAAAAGACATAAACTGGCAAGCATTCAAACTTTATTACAGATAGTACAACTATGATGGACTGGCATGTTGTTAGAATGCCAAACACATACTTGCCAAAAAGACAGTTTTATGGAAATCTATCAGAGTGTAAGTGTTCACAATGGAGTTAGAAGTAGCAATATAGGGACACCTTGAAGGTCTCTGTTAAGAATTTTGGAATTCATTATGCATCATGTGGCACAGAACCATCCTGCATGACATAGTCTTATCATAGAAGATGCTGTAAACTGGGAAGCAAAGGATTAATCAACAACAAAAAAAATTTTCAATTTATCACTTTGATTTTCATTTAACTGCTGTCACAGGAGTTTTTCCTGCAAGATAGGAGATGTAGCTTTATTCTACACATCATTCTCTACCTTTTAGAACTATGCTTTTATTGTAAAATACTTAAAATTTCCTCAGTGTAGCTTTCTCTCATTCTCATCCAATCCCATCTAACAGAAAGTGATATCTTCTCAAAATTTCATAACGATCTTTATCAGGATTTCTGTTTTGCCCTATTAGTCATAACCTCAACATTATCCTCATCTCTTCTGTATTATTCAGTCCACCTGTCTAAACAGTCCTGAGATCTGCTCCTGGTTTGTTGGGGCAGGATGGAGATGATGAAGGCTTTGCTAGACTATGCTCTTCTCTTTCCCAGATTCAAAACTTTCCTGCCAATCTTCAAAAATTTCTTGACCTGGAAAATTCTCTTACTCCCCATTTTCATGACTTCTACTGCTCTAGAAGTTTTTTTAGAGTTCTGATTTAAAGGTATTTGGAAATTTGGGGAGTAGGATAGCTCAGGAAAATCCATGCCTTTTCTTCAACATCTTGGTTTCTTTAGTGAAATTTGCTATTATTGATATTCAGATCATTAATTTCTACTCAGTAGGTCATAAATTCTGCATTGAAATTTTAATTAAACTACCTAGCAACATCTTGCTGTGGTCTCATATTGTCTTAGAAATCCTGTCGTTTTCATCTATTATCAGGCATTGATTCATTTTCATTTTTCTTATAATAGTTGTGCATATATGCCTGAACTCTTTTCCTGATATGGAGGCTAAGATTATTTTTTCTTATTAATATTTTCCTTGTTGGTTTATTTCCTTTTCATCAAGGAATAAACAGTTTTCCTCCTGAGATACTCAGTAATTCATTTTTTTTCCTAATCATTTTTTCTTTTTCATTTTTTTGTGGTTCTCTTTTGATAGTTTCTTGGGGGAGGGGGGTAAATTTTAACAATCTTCAGACTTTTCCCACATTGTACTATTCACTGTGGTACAACTGCCTAGGTTTCTGCCTCAAATGATTTCTAAGAGGACCGAATTGACTCTAGTTAAAGGTTGGTTATATTTCTTGGTCTTCATGGAATTTCTTAATCTTATGTAGTGCCCTCATCCCTCTGTTCTTTGACTTGTTTGTTTTGGTACAATATACTACTACTCTTCATTGCTCTTTTCTTACTGTTTTTATAGCCTGAGAAAATGAAATTTCTCTATTTTTACTTTCTTTGGCACTAGTGAGAATAGGGTGAGTGGTGGAGTTTAAAGTTTAAAATTCTCTTGGAAGGTTATGAGTCAACTTGTGGAACACTGATTCAGTGAACATTGAAGATTCTATTATAAGGGATAGTTGAATCTGTTAGTGGTTAGTGATAACATGGTTTGCTGTTATTATATCCAGTTATTACTTGAGGTTCTTAGTTTCCTACACCATGAAAATAATTGTATTTTTCTTTTAAATTCTGCTCACAATTCCAATTTTAGAGCAGTTTAAGAGGTAGCAAGTATTAGAAAAACAGTACTTTATTGTTCTAGTCATATTACTCAGAATTTTTTCATCCTTTAAAAACTGAAAATTGACTTGACTTTTGGGACACCCTTTCCCTCTAACTTTCCCAATCCCCACCACTGACAAAGATTGCTTTAGCTGCCTCACAAAAATTTTGGTGTTTTATCTCATCATTATTATTATTATGGGATTTTTAACAATATTTTTATGCTTTCAATGATTTGCTCTTTGACAAGCTTGTTTATTTAGGATTTTATTATAAACTCTCTACTTTAGTTATGTCTTTTCACAGGTTCCTTCTATTGATAACAATTTTTATTGTTCGATCATCTATAAAAGATATGCTTAATATGTCTATATTTTAACATTTATTTGAATTCTCTGTGTCTTACTAGGATACTATGAGGATACTGCCATCCTCCTAATTATTCAGACTTTCAACCAAGATATCATCCTCCATTCCTTACTCACCCCCCTCCATCTTCAAATAATTGCTAAATCGTGTTATTGCTACATTCAAAATATAAATACTTGAAATGTCCTTCAATTGGGGAATGGCATAGCAAACTGTGGTATATGTATGTCATGGAACACTATTGTTCTATTAGAAAACAGGAGGGATGGGGATTCAGGGAAGCTTGGAGGGATTTACATAAACTGATGCTGAATGAGATGAACAGAACCAGAAAAAACACTGTATACCCTAAAAGCAACATGGGGTTTATGATTAACCTTGATGGACACACTTATTTCATCAGTGCAACAATCAGGGACAATTTGGGACTGTCTGCAATGGGGAATACCATCTGTATCCAGATAAAGAACTGTGGAGTTTGAGTAAATTTCAAGGAGTATTCCCTTTAATTTAGAAATAAAAACTGCTGTCTTATTGTCTGATTTTGTTATCTCTTATACTTTATGTTTCTTCTTTAAGGATATGATTTCTCTGTCATCACACTCAATTTGCATCAATGGACAACATGGAAACAATGAAAAGACTGACAAATTGCTTTCTTTAGGGGGATGGGGGAAGAAAGTAAGATTGGGGGAAAATTGTAAAACTCAAAATAAATAAAATCTTTAATTAAATACATATATATATATATATATATATATATATATATATATATATATATATATATATACTCCCTTCTGTTTTCTGACAATGACATGACCCTGATTCAAGTACTCACACTCCTCTCATTCCTTGATTATTAAAGTAGCCTGCTTATTGGTCTCCCTGGCTTACTTTTCCCTCTCCAGTTAATCCACCACTCATTTTTTTTCACAGTTTCATTACTTATTTAATTCAGTTCATTTTTCAAAATTTTCTTTCACTCTCCTAAAAAGTTTAATGAAATGCCAGATTAAAAGCAAAAACAATTCTCATTATTCTTTCAAAGGATTATAAAGTACTTCAGTCCTGGTTTGACAAAATTTCCATTAGATTTTAGAATTCTCCCTATTGCCAGATAGATAGGTATCAGAATTTACATTACTGGATGAACAAATTCCTGTGGATTGAGACACGGTCCAGATAGGTTTGGCTGCCCTGAACAGATATTCTGCATCGGAACCCCAGGAAAAATCACATCTTTATTGTGGTATCTCTGGGTGTCTTTGATGTCATTTCCTGCTGGATTCTGATCTCTAAAGACAATGGGATGTTGTGTTCTTCCCAAAAGGAACTGCACCCACTTGGGGGCCTGTTCTTCTATCGAGGCCCAGTAGAGAGTCTGAAGATGATCTATTTCAGGACATGACTTTGATTATATTTTTTCCCCAACTTCTCTTCTAGTGTTCTTATATCATTTAAAAGGCTCTGATTCCTTTTAAAGGCTAAATTAGCCGGTTTTAGGTGAGCTGCCTTTTTTTTTTCAGCCTTCTGCTTATTATGATCCTCCATTTCTTGAAGTAGCTGTAATCTTTGTGCTACTATTTCTTCATGGTTTTTTTGGTAAGTTGAACTTCTTTGCTGAAATAGGGCATCCCCATTTCTTTAGCCAGGCCTCCACGGTGGTGGTAAGCTTTCTCTCCCAGGCCGCCTCCGGGCCGCCTCCGCCGGTGCCTGCATCTTCCTGGCCGGGGCGCGCTCCCTCTCCACCACTCATTTTTAAAAATGGATCTGAATAAAATTCAGGTTTGCTCATGTTATCCCCTTTTAAATTAACTTCAGTGGCTCTCCATTGCCTCCATGATCAAATATTAAAATTTTTAATTTGATTTTTAAAGTTCTTCATAAATTTGGCCCTTCTTACTTTTTCAGATATTTGACACCTTGCAGTCCTTCCTTCTCTATAATCCCATTATATTGAACTTTTTACTGTTATTCACAAAACACATTTCATTTCTCAGCTCTGATCTTTTTCACCAACTCTTGCCTGTGACTGTAGTGTTCTCGTTTCTCATCTCTGCCTTCTAGTTTCCTTACTTTCCGCTATGTCTTAGCTCAAGGTTTATCTTGCTCAGGACACTTTTCTGGTCTTTCTTAATTATAATGCTGCCAATTTAAAAGCCAGTTATTATTGTTTATAACTTGATTAAAATGGTTTTTTGCATAATGTTTATCACATTAGACTGATAGCAACTTGAGAGACTAGACTATTTTGTCTTGTTTTTATCTTTTGTTCTTTTAATCCCCAGTTCTTAGCAAAGCAAGTACTTAATGAATGACTCTTTACTTAATTAAAGAAAATGCATGTGTGTGAATACTGATACATACAAACATACATGCATCTGTGTATATAAATACACATACATAAATATGCTTTTTTAGCTAAGCCTAAATCTTTAATGTCTAATTTCTTCCAAAAAGTGTCCCATAATATGTCTAGTTTGATAATAATTTTATCTAAGAGAGAAACATTAAAGTATGTTATTATTATTATTATTATTATTATTGCCTTTTGGTAGTGCAGTTAGAATTTTTCTTTATTCCTTTTGAAAAATATAAATATAATGGATTTATTGTGTAGGGCTTCTGTCAGCATTTTATAATTTCCTTATTCCCTTTGTTTAATTTTCAGTTTTGCTTTATCTGATAGTTTCCTTCCTACTTAAACTTTGTTGGATCAACCTGATGCATGGTAACTTTTTTATTTTTTTGTTATCTTTATTTTCTACTTTTTATGTTTTATAATCAACAATAGTAGGGTTTTATCTTATTTAATATGTTTATTTGTATTATTGAATGATTTAAATAATTTAAATAAGAAATTACTATGTATGGGTTTTTTTCTCCTTTTATGACTATTGCTTATTTCAATTGGGATTTTTATTATATTATCCTTCTTTTAAGTTAATCACGTTTATTCATGTTAGGTTAATTCTTTCTATTAATTTATTTAATTTGTTATTCTTTTTCTTTGGAAGCTCCTTTTGTTTACCATTATTGTGTTAGTAATATAGAAGTCACTTGCAAGTCAAATAATCTTCTCATATCTGTTGATTTTTCTTTTTTTGCAATAATACCTCATTCCTCTCTTTTTATTGAATATGCCCCTTTTTAATGATAATTAAGTAAATAGGATACATCATATTAGATTGCATCTTCATGTCTACTGATGTTCAAATATATTATCCATTCATTTCTGAGTTTTCTATTTTGGGTACACAAGATAATCTTGTTTCAACTTTCCCTCTTTACATTTTAAAATCTTTCCTCTAGCATCTTAGAGAATTTCATGTTTCTGTACTCAGAAATTTTTTGAGGGGATTCCCTCTATTATTTCATTCTTTAAAGTGTGCAAATTCTGATTGATCCCTTGGCATGAGTTATAATTCTTAAGTGGTCGATACATGCTTGACTTCAATTCACCTGAGTTCTTATCTTTTCTTTTTTTTTTTAAAAGAGCTTTTGTTCTTTACTTCTTTTTTCCTTTCATTTCACTTCTGCCAGATTGCCCACTTTTTTATATTTGTATTTTAAATCTGTTGCTTTTGTTTGTTTTGGGGGGATTTGTCCAACAGCAAATAATATTTTCTTCTGCTAATTCTGACATTTGGTTGAATCTACCATTTTCATGTTAGGTTAAAATTTTTCTTTTGGATGATTCTATAATATTCTGTTTTGATTTTTTGCTCTTTTTGGAATCCTTAAGATCATGTACTTTATGTAATCACTGGCTCAATTTTCCTTGTTATTCAATATTTTCTTTTTTTAAAAAATCTATTTCTTTTATGTTTTACTAAACTTCCTTTCTCATTTTGTAAGCATTTTCTTAGTTTATCTGCTTTTGCTGTAAGTTTTAAACTAAATTTTCTTTCTCTTGAAATCTTTGCTACTTTAAAAAAGATCTTTTGGACAATTCTCAGGCACTCACTTTCTGCCTCCTCCCACTCTGATACTAGTTTTACTTCTGCTGACCCTCATGATTGAAGTGAATGAAGTCAATGTTCACTGTTTAGGAATGTGGTATGTCAGAAGACTTTTTTTGCAGCAGGAGAAAATCCCCTAAGTATATAGAAAAGCTTATGATCTTGTGGGTGATTTTCTGCAAATTGCTAGTTAATATAGGCTAATAAAATTGCACTACCAAGTAAGAAAATAAGAGATTATAATTCTCCAGTCTTAGCTCATGAAAGTTCATTAGAGATCATCAAGCAAGGTCTAAATGACCATTTGTAGGTTGTAATGGAGAGGATTGGGTACTTTTATTTGTTTGTATGTTTGCTTTTGGTTTTTTTATTTAGATTTGAGTTGAGTGACAGTTTTGAAATTTCTTCCAACTCTGAAATTTTATGGTATTAAAATAAATGACTTCCATGGGTTCTTATATTAAATATCTAAATTTCTGACTAGTCTTTATATAGTATATAGTTTTTTTATTGTCTTTTTTCCTTTCTTTGTGATTTTTTAATTATCATTGTTGTTTTTATTTTCTCCATCAACATGATGCCATCTGGTTATACACTATCCTTTCAGTGTTTACACACAAAACAGCAAACTATAGCAGATGGAATCTGATCAAGACAAAGGACACAATGTTAAACCTTCCAAGGAATTCTGAATATTGTACCTATATCAATAAAGTCCACATTTATGTTGATGTCTTTTGACTTCCTTATCTTATTTTTGACTCATATTGACTTGATAGCCCTCTATGTTCGTTCTCCTTGTATTAGTATTAGTTGTATTAGTCCTGGCTTGGGTGTTGATTTTGGGGGAGGTTACCAGTATGCGTTGGGAATAGAACAACTAATAAATTCATGAGGCACCCAAGTATTCTCTGTCATACATCTCAAGCTGTCATTGGAGACATACATGTACAAACATACTTGAGTTATCGGAAAGGCAAGGCAGGTGGTTGTTTTGTTTGAGATATTTTTTTGCTTCCATATTTCATTTTGCAGTGAATTTCCTAATAGTACCTTTGACAAGTAACACGAATTTCAACGTGAGATCAAAATTGCTGGAGAACAGACAGACCTCGCTCGTGTTCTCAGCTTACTGTCACTGCCACCCAGTTTCAAACAAAACAAAAATCACATGGCATGATTAAAAGGAAGCTATTTTCTAATGAGTAATTATTCTGCAATCACATAATTAACCCTTCATTGCCCCCACAGCTGATTTAACATCCTAGAAAAAGAACATAATTGAAAATATAGGAAATCTATAATAACAAATGGCAAAGCTGGAAGAAACAGTCTTAGATGGTGTATAATGGAAACATGAACCTTAAGGGGCCCTGCCTGACCTTTTCAGGAAAACAGCAGTAATAATTATGCATTGGTTGCACACAGAGTTCCATAGTAAACCAGTGAGGAGGTAGGCCTATATATCTTTTCTGTCAAATGCTGCTAGCAATCCTCCTACACTGAGGCTTTCTATCCTGGTCAGAATCCTCTCAAAGAATTTGTTATCTCAAAGTGCTCATATTAAGTATAGCCTGCTTTTAGATAATAGGTAGATAGATGCATACACACATACTTCAAAGATTTATGCAAACATTTGTAAGCATACATTTGAGTTGGATATTTCATTCAACCAAACAATAATGTTATCATATTTATTCCCTTCAACACCGTTTGGCAAACTTCAGGGGTTAGCTACTAGCCCTCCTTTCCTGCCCACTTTCTTTGCAATTGGAACTCCAGACTTATTTCTATTACACAAATATTTCCAGGCCTCACTTTTAATTTCTGTGTTTTTGCTGAGATTATACATTAGGCTTGAAATGTACTTTATCTTATTTCTACTAAATAAATTGTTATTCTTCTTTTAAGATGCAGCTCATAAAACATCTTCCTTGGGAAGCCCTGCTACTAATGAATTTTTACACCTTTGGCCTTCACATAGTATTTGGTTTATACCTCTGTCATTTTTTTAGCATTAACTAAAAATATATATTCTAGTTTTTTGTGCCTGCTATTCCTCTAATGGATAGTGATCGTCTTGATGTCAAAGGTCGAGTCCCAATAAAACTTATAGGCATTACAAAGTAAGCAAATATTTCTTGCTTGCTATTTGCTGGAAGAATTGGGTGTTTTGAGTTGTATGGAATAACCCAGGTTTTTGGTCTATTATTGAGAAGACTATTATGCCTTCTAGTTTCAAAGTTTTCCTGATTACAGTGATAACAGTGATTACAGTGATAACTAAGTATAAATACATTTATTGCTAGTAGGATATTGTTATAAACTTTCCCACTGTTATATTTGATTGATGAGTTTTAATTGCATATGTATGTACTTGAATGAAAGCATATATAAATATATATATATATATATTGATTATTTGTTTCTTTGTATCTATATGTGGATGTGTATGCATTTATATACATATACAGAGATATATCATACATGATTTAACAGTCCAAATGCTCTACATAATAAAAACATTATTTTCCTGGAATTTCAATGAGATAAATCTTGCTTAAGCATATCCTACAGTATGATGAGAATATGCAAATTTGCTTATAATAGAGAATAGAGGTTATGGTACCTTGGGGAAAAAACAAAACAAAACTGGATTTAGAATAACAAACTAAAGATTTTGAGGCTATCTTCTTATCTACTGTGTGGCCTTAGGAAAGTCATTTTCATATTTCCTCCAAGAAACTAAGTTCTTATCATGCACAAATAAGTGATTAGATGATATGACTCTAACATTGCTAGTTTGTAATATATTTGCTTGTTGACTGTAATTTATCTTAATGAGGAAAGATCCCATTGTGGGAACTCTTTCTACCAGCACTGATCACAAGACAACTATGGCTTAGATGTTGTTATAGAGAATTTCTTCAAATAGCCTCAATATTAGTGATACAACTTGTGATAGAATTAGAATTTGAATTCCTATATTTTTAATAAAGTGCATAATACAAATATTATAATCCTTGTTCTCTCTCTCTCTCTCTCTCTCTCTCTCTCTCTCTCTCTCTCTCTCCCTCTCTCTGGAAATAAAATACATACTCATTTATTGACTGGCTCCAAAGAAATGAAGCTAGTAAATATAAAGGCAAAGAATTCAGCACAGATCTTCTGACTAAACCCAATAATGTTATTATTACATAATTTGACTTGGAGATGATGCAACTGAATCATTCTCAATAGGTTATGGTTTTAGATTTTTTTTAACTTTTGTTCTGGGTTTAGGTGAACAATATTAATCACTCAGAAAAAGAACATGGACATAGAAAACATCTGGTCTCTGCCCTCATTTAGTTTATAGGTTAGTGCTTTGCATTTCTAGCATGATATATATATATATATATATATATATATATATATATATATGCATATATATATATGCATATATATATGTGTGTATGCATAATACACACATAAATACACAAATGTATTATATTTTGATAATTAAATTGAAGTTTTCCATTTTGCTTTAGATTCTCAATGTCTCACACAATGCCTTTCATATAATAGGTGAATAATAATAACAATAACAACAAAACAAGAAGTTGGGAGTTGGAACCAAGATAATTGAATAAAGGCAGAGACTCACCTGAGTTTTCCTCCAAACCACTAAAATTACTTTAAATAATGACTATAAACAAATTTAGAGACATGAAAAACCAAGGAAAATATGGAAAGAAATAATTTTCCAAGCCAAGACACCTTAGAAGGATTTCAGGAAGGGGTTCTGGCCCCAGGAAACCAGAGGCAAGCCTGGGGAGCTATGGAATCAGCAGCAGCAGCTGCTTCTAGTGGTCTCAGTTCATGGACAGGAATGAGCTCAGAAGAAGATGACTGGTGTCTCTTGTTTTCCCACAGGAAAGACTCTGTTGCTTCACCCATACTCAGATCTGCGCCACAGTCTGGATTTTTAGTCCCAGGAAGAGAAGCGGAAGCACTACAGAACTTCATTACTGCCATAGTGAAGCAGGGACTCTCCCATAGTTTTGGTGCAGAAAGGAATGCTTGTGATCACCCAAAGACCAGAGAACAGACCAGGAGAATTGTAATAATTTCTCATAAGGTGATGGAAGAGGTATTTCTGAAAATAGCTCCAAAAGCCTTCAAAAGCTTTGGACAATGCATCCTTCATCTTAGAATCTGAGCCCCAATTTAACAAAGAGCTAAAATCATATCTTAGTCTGAGCAAATGAGTAAACCACAGAAGGAAAAAAAATCTGATCATAATCAGTTACTTTGGTTATATGGAAGATCAAAACACATACTCAGAAGAAGATAACAAAGTCAAAACTGCTACATTCAAAACGTCCGAGAAAATTATAAATTGGTCTCTGGCCATGGAAGAAGGGAGGCAGAGGAAAAAATGAGAAAGGAAATGAATGTGATGCAAGAAAATAATGAAAACTGAGTGAGCAGTTTGATGAAGTAGTTGCAATAAAAATACTGAAGTAAAAAAAAAGTATTTTTATTTTTTAATTTTTAATTTATTTTTTAGGTTTTTGCAAAGCAATGGGGTTAAGTGGCTTGCCCAAGGCTACACAGATAGGCAATTATTAAATGTCTGAGGCCAAATTTGAACTCAGGTATTACTGACTCCAAGACCACTGCTTCATCCACTGTGCCACCTAGCTGCCCTTAGAAAAATCTTTAAAACCAGACTGTACATAATGTAAAAAGAGGTCCAAAAAGGTAATGAGGATAAAAATGCTTTAAAAAAACCAGAATAAACTGGAAAAGGATGTACAAAAGTTCAAAGAAGAAAATAATTCCTTAAAACATTGAATGGATCAAAGGGAAGCTATGACTTTGTGAGAAAACAAGAAACACTGAAACAAAGCCAAAAGAATGAAAAATTAGAAGACAGAGTGAAATATCTCAATGCAAATACAATGGACTTGGAAACCAGATCCAGGAGTGAATATTACAAGTACTGGACTACATGAAAGCCATGATGAAAAATGAGCCTAGACATAAATTTTCAAGAAATTATAATGGAAAACTACTATGATATTCTAGAACTAGAGGGTAAAATAGAAAATATTCAACAAGACATAAAAAACAAGAAGGAAGAGGACCTACATGCATCACAATGTTTTTAGAAATTTTTTCTTTTCCTTATGGCAGAGAGCTGGAGATTAAGGCGATACCCATTGGTTGCAGTATGACTGAACACATTGTGATATGTGATTAAGATTAAATGCTATTTTGTTTTAAGAAATGATAAACAGGATGATTTCAGTAAAAACAGTACTTAATGAGGAGATGCACTGGGAAATTTACTATATACAAAATATTATATATATATATATATATATATATATATATAAACAACAATGTTATAATTTAATCAACTGTGCAAGGCTTTACTTTTCATTCTTTTTATTTTTACTTTTGAAAGTCAATGGGATTAAGTGACTTTCCCAATGTCACACAACTAAATATGAATTAAGTGTCTGAGGTCAGATTTGAACTAGGTCCTCCTAACTCCAGGGTCAATACTTCATTCACTGCATCCTAGTTACCCCATGAATTCTGTTTTCCCAGCAATGTTGTAACTCAAGAGAACCTTGAATAAATTATGATGAATAATACTTACCATCCCAAAGACCGAGCTGTTGGTGTCTGAATACAGATTGAAAAATATTTTCTTTTCTCACTTTATTTTTTTTAAGTTGATGTCTACTTTTATAATATCAACATTGTAATAAAGTTTTCATGACTACACATTTTTTACCTATATCAAATACATTGCTTTCTCAATGAGGGGTATTAGAATGGGAGGAAGGATGAGAATTCAGAAAGTAAATGTTGAAACTATTTTGTACATGTAACTTGGTGGAAAACAATATAAAACAAAATATACAAATTCATATTAACAAAGCCATGATCAAAAAAAGAACCTAGACATTATCGTTCAAGAATTTACCAAGAAAATATCCCCCAAGGTGCTAGAGTTAGTGAATAAAATAGAAATTAAAAGAATACATCTGAAAGAGATATGAAGATGAAAACTCCCAGGAATATTATGGCCACATTCCAAAGTTCTAAGAAAAGATAATTTTTTACAAGAAGCCAGAATGAAATAATCCAAGTATGTGGAGTCATAGACAGGATATCACAAAATTTAGCAGCTTCTACATTAAAGGATCAAGCGTCTTGAAATATGATATTCTAGAAGTCAAAAGTAAGTCCAGAAGCAATTCATTGAATTGCAATGAAGAATTATCTACTCAAGGAAAATTGAGCATATTTTTTTTTTCAGGAGAAAAGATAGAGATTGAATGAATTAGTGGATTTTTAAACTTTCCTGATGAAAGGATCAGAACTCAACAGAAAATTTGTCTTTTAAATTCTAAACAAGAAAGTGTAATCATAAGTACTCCAATAGAGTTAAACTATTTATCTACCCATATCAAAAAATGATACTTGTAACTTATGTGGACACCTCATTATTAGATCAGTTTGACATAGGGAAAAGGAGTAAAATTAATATGCGGGGATGATATCTAAAACAAAAACTCAGGGTGAGTAAGGAATAGATTGGGAGGAAAGGGAAAGAGAGGTATAATGGGATAAATTATCTCACAATTAGAGACAAGTAAAAACTTTTAAAGCAAAAGGGAAGAAGGGAAATTTGCAAGGGTGTGAATGAATCTTACTCTCTTAACGCTTGAATCATATAGGAAAAAACACAGAGAATTTGGTATAAATTATTTTTTTAACCTTGCAGCAAAGTAGGAGGGGAAGAAAAAGGGAGAGGTTATAGAAAGGAGGGCTAATTGGGGGAGTGAGACAGTCAGAAGCAAAACACTAGTGAGGAGGGACAAAGTAAAAAGAGAAAGAGCATTAGGATAAACAGGAGAGATTGCTCCAAGGAAATGTTGTCAGCAATACTAACTGAAACAAAATTTTTTGAAATGAGTTTAGCTTCTAAGGGACTCATTATAAAAAATAACCACTCTTCAAACAGCAAATAATCAAAAGATATCCATTTCCATATGAAAAAAATTCACTTAGCACATTAAATGAAGAAATGTAAAGTAAATCAATACTGAGGCACTACTTCATACCTATTTGAAATGTTAATAGAATTTAAATGGAAAGTGACAAATCTTGGAGGGGAAAAGGTTAAAATTCATTGTTGGTGAATTCCTGAACTGATTCAACTATTCTGAAAAATAATTTGGAACCATGAGGGAAGGGTTATAAGAATATATATGTGCATAATCTTTCACCTAGCAATACCAATACTAGTTCTGTATCCCATGAGAGCTAACATAGCAGCAGTTTTTCTCTTGGAAAAAATGGAAATTGAAGGGATATCCATTAATTGGGGAATGACTACATAAATTATGGCAAGGAACTTTGATGGAATACTATTCTGCTATAAGAAATTATGATCACAATGCTCTCAGAAAAAAAAGCAACTCCAAAAAGATTTGTATGAACTAATATAAAGCAAAATGTACTCTATACAAAATTAGAGTAATATAGTAAGATGATCAACTGTCAATGTTTAAACTATTATTAGAAATAAAATGATCCAAGTCAACTCTGAAGGACTTATGATGAAAAATGTTATCCACCACCAGAGAAAAGAACTAATAATGTCTAAATACAGATTGAATTATATTTTTTTTACTTTATTTTTCCTGAGTGGTTTTTTTTTTGGTTTTATTTTCTTATTTGGTGTTTTTTTGGTCTATATTTTCTTTCAAAAGATGACAATTATGGAAATGTTTTGCATGCTACACATGTAAAGCCTATATTGAATTGCTAGCCTTCTCAATGAGGGTGGGTGGAAAATGATGAAAGGGAGAGAATTTTGAATTCAATGTTTTAAAAATGAAAGTGAAAAATTGACTCTACATTTCTCTGGCAAGATAAGAGACTGGAACAACTTTAAAAAGGTACTTCCAACCAGGATGACAGAGAGAAGACAGGCACTGTGTTAAGTATTCCTGGTGTCCTCTCAAAAATAAAAGGACAGAAACCTCTTAACAGAAACTCGATTGACAAAACCCAGAAAAAGAAGCTAGGAGAAGAACACCTACCAACAAGGTCTATCTCAGGGGACCATGCATGGACCAGAAGAGGAGACCAGAGGGCAAGCACAGGGACAAAAGCTGAGAGAAACCAGAAGCCCGGCCTCAGCCACAGAGGCTCAACCAGTTTTAGCTGTGGAGTCTTTTACAAGGGGCAAGGGAGATCTGCACACCTGGAAATCATCCAGCTGGGTGCAAGATCTGAGCTCCATACTTTTAGCAAAGCATTCTTTCAGGAACAAACAGTAGCTACTCCCCACCTCCTCAGGCTCAGATGTGGACTACAGAGCCTGGCTTCCTCTTCAAGTGCCTAGCCCATTGTTCAAGTTCAGTTCAAACCCTGCTGCCCCTCCTTACTCCCTCTTCATGCCCTCTAGGATTGGCAGAGGGTTTCAATCACTCCAGACAAAGCAACCAGCAGCCCCTGCTGGTTGGTCCTTGGAATTACTGAGTCAAGTGAACAAAGCCACTAGGGTTTTCAAAAGCAAACCTCTGAAAGCCAAACTCTTCCCCAACACAAGATGCTAGAAAAATAAAGAAAAACCAACAAAAAGGGAGACCCATGGAGAAATACTTAGAAGACACAGATTCTAACCCAGAGAGATTTGGCACTTCTGAGGAGAATATAAATTGATCACAAATACAGAAATACTTCCTTGAAGAAATCATTAAAGAGTTTAAAAATTAATTGGAAAAATTGGGAAAAGAAACTCAAGAGAAAATTAATATGTTGCAAGAGAAAAATTAACATCTCATAACAAATAAAAAATCCTTGGAAAATACAATTAGGCAAATAGAAAATGAGACTAATTCTCTCAGATCCTCAATTGGTCAAATTCAAAAAGAAAATAATTCTCTCAAAACCACTCTTGGGCAAATGGAAAACTTCAAAACTAGAACTCACCAACTGAAAAGGAGTTGCAAAAGGTAAATGAAGAAACTTCTTCCATAAAACAGTGAAGTGTGTGGAAACTAATGACTTCATGAGACAGCAAGATTCTGTTAAAACCAAAAGATTGACAAAATGTAAAATACTTTATCAGAAAAAAACACTTACCCCAAGAACTGATTGAGAAGGGGCAACCTGAAAGGTATAGAACTTCCTGAATACACTGAATAGGAAAAAAAACCTGGACTTAATATTATAGGATTTAGTGATGAAAAACTCTGCTGATATCATTGGAACCAGAGGACAAAATAGTTATTGAAAGGATACATCAATCCCCTCCAGAAAGAGAGACTAAAATGAAAACAACAAGAAATGTTGTGATCAAATTCCAGAAATATCAGATAAAAGAAAATCCTGCAAACAGCCAGAAAAATACAATTTAAATATCAATCTAGCACAGTAAGGTTTACACAGGACCTGGGTGCATCAACATTAAGGGTCTGGAATGAGATATTCCAAAGAGCAAGGGAGCTTGGAATACAGGCAAGAATCCACTGGCCAGCAAAGCTGAGCCTTCCCTTCCAGGAGAAAAGTTGCACATTTAATGGAATGAGTGACTTCCAATATTTCCTGATGAAAAGACCACAGGTAAATAGACAATTTAGGCATGTAACAGGAGACTCAAGAGATACATGGAAAGGTTAACAAAAGGAGAAATGTAAAGAAAAAAAAGAAACATACTGTTCAATAAGATGAAACTGGCTGTATCACTTCCCGGAAAAAAAGACTCTAAAAACTCTTGAAAATTGTAAATATTAGAGAGAATATACTTACCCAGAAATGATGGACACTCATGACTTTACTGTGACTCAGATAGAATGCTTTAAAAATAATACCTCCTTCAAAAGGGGGAAAGTTAGGAGACAGGGAAATGGAGGGGATTGAATGGGGTAAATGACATTAAATTAAGCAGGACAAAAGACCTATTGCAATAGAGGGGAAGAAAGGAGGAGGTTGGAACTACCTGAATCTTCATCTTATGAGACTTGGCTTAAAGGTAACTTACACACACTCAGTTAAGTTAAGAAACGTATCTTACCTTTCAAGTATTAAAAGTAGAAAAGGGGAGGGGGGGATGGAAAGGGGAGGAAAAGGGGAACTAACAGAAGTACAGGAAGGAGGAAAGGAAAAAAGGGAAAGAGGAAAGAAAAGGGAGGGGGGTTGTTATAGGAGGGAAAGCACACTGAAGGTGGTGGTATTCAGGAGCAAAATACTGGGGAATATGGATAAAGGGAAAAAATGGGGAAAATACAACAGAGGAAGATAACATGGAGGGCAAAAACAAGTTAGTAATTATAACTTTGAATGTGAATGGAATGAACTCTCCTTTAAAATGTAAGTGAATACCAGAGTGTATTATATAGCAGAATCCTATAATATGCTGTTTACAAGAAAATCTCATTTGAAGCAGAGAGATGCATATAGAGTAAAAGTAAAAGGTTGGAGCAAAATATCTTTTGCTTCAGTTGAAGTGAAAAAATTTAGAGGTTGCAATCCTTATCTCAGAGAAAGCAGATGCAAAAATAGATAGTGTTAAATGAGATAAGGAAGGAACTATATCCTCCTAAAATATACCATAGACAGTAGAGTAATTTCAATATTAAATATGTATGCACTCATTGGTATAGCATTCAGATTCTTAGAGGAGAAATTGAAAGAGCTACAGGAAGCCATAGTCAGCAAAAATTTACTAGTAGGAGACCTCAACCTCCTGCTCTCATATTTAGATAAAACTAATCATAAAATAAACAAGAAGGATGTTAAGGAGGTAAACATATTTTTAGAAAGCTTAGATATGATAGACTTATGGAGGAAAATGAATGTGGATAGAAAGGAATAAACTTTTATTTTCTGCAGTACATGGCACTTGCACAAAAATTGACCATGTCCTAGGGTATGAAAACCTAATGATCAATTGCAGAAAGGTAGAAATAGTGAATACAGCTTTCTCAGATAATAAAGCAATAAAAAAATCATATGCAATACTGGGCTAGGGAGATATAGACCCAGAATTAATTGGAAACTAAATACCCTCATTTTAAAAAATGAGTGGATTGGGGGTCGGAGCCAAGATGGGCACAAGAAGGGATCCAGTCTTAAGCGCTCTCTGATAACACTTGAAACTAAGGACACTAACGAAACTTTCGAGAGACAGAACCCACAAAGGGACCCAGTGAGGCAGTTCTCCTACTCAAGGTAACCTGGAAAAGAGCAGAAAGGCTCGGGGGGCAGGGGGGCAGTGCGCCAGAGGGGTGGCCCATCAGAGGGAAAGAACTTCAGCCTCCTGGAGGCAGCCCCAGGGTGCTGGGAGCCCGCGGCTCACAGCAGCGGGGGAGTCTCCTAAGCTGCAGCCCCGGGGAGCACTGGGCACAAAGTGGGGAAACAACAGGGGACCTCTGCCAGAGGCAGCACCTGGAGCCCAGCCCTCAGGGCACACAGCAAGCAGCTTGGTCTTTCCACAGCCAAGATCAGGAAACAGAAGCAGGGGGAGCTGGTAAGCAGGGGCCCCCAGGGCATGAGCCCATGGAGCTGAGGGAGGGGTGTGAAGATAGACTACAGAGCTCTGTCCTCTGCCCCTGGAACAGGACTCTGGGGCTCTGACCACATTCATATCCTGATGGCAGTCTAGCCCCACCCCCCATAAAACAGCAGGGACCCCCCCACCTCAGCCCTGTGGCAGGGTCATTTGCAGACCAGGAGGGACAGAGCCTCACTCACTGAGACCCTTGTGGAAGTGTCCCAAAAGCTGAGGAAGCACCCCAAAACCAGGCTCAGGGTGGGAACATGAGCAAGCTAAGAAACATGAGGAAGACCATTGAGAAATATTTTGCATATGAGCCCAAGAAGGATCAAAATACTCAGTCTGAAGATGAGGAAGCACAAGCTCCTGCATCTAAAGACTCCAAGAAAAACAGAAATTGGGCTCAGGCTATGACAGAACTCAAAAAGGCTTTGAAAATCAAAGGAGGGAGTTGGAAGAAAAACTGGGAAAAGAAAGGAGAGAGATGCAGGAAAAAACATGAAAATGAAGTCAGCAGCTTAGTTAAGGAAATCCAAAAAAATGCTGAAGAAAATAGCATGCTAAAACCAGCTTAGGTCAAATGGATAGAACAGTGCAAAAAGTTATTGAAGAGAAGAATGCCTTAAAAAGCAAAATTGACCAGATGGAAAAAGAGATAAGAAAACTCTCTGAGGAGAAGAAATCCTTTAGACAAAGAGTAGATTTCAGGGAGATTGCTTAATTTACCAGAAATCAGGAATCAATACTTCAAAACCAAAAACAATGAAAAATTAGAAAAAAAATGTGAAATATCTCATTGAAAAAATAACTAATATGGAAAACAGACTTAGGAAAGATAATTTAAAAAATTATTGGAATACATGAAAGTCATGATCAGGAAAAGAGCCTTGACATCATTTTCAAAGAATTACAACAGGAAAATTGCCCTGATATTCTAGAAGCAGAGGGCAAAATAGAAATGGAGAGAATCCACCCATTCCCCCGAGAAAAAGATCCCAAAAAAGCCAACCCCTAGGAATATTATAGCGAAGTTCCAGAACTCTCAAGTCAAAGAGAAAATATTACAAGCAGCCAGAAGGACACAGTTCAAATATTGTGGAGCTGCAGTCAGGATTTCATAGGACTTAGCAGCAACTACATTGGAAGCTTGTAGGACTTGGAATATAATATACCAGAAGGCAAAAGAGCTTAGAATGCAGCCAAGAATGAACTACACAGCAAGGCTGAATGTCCTCTTCCAGGGAAAAGATGGACTTTCAATGAACCAGGGGAATTTCAAAGGTTCCTTTTGGAATGGCCAGATTTGAACAGAAGGTTTGATCTTCACATACAGGACTCAGGTGAAGCATGGAGACTGGAGGAGAGGGGGAAAATAGGAGGGACTTAATGATGATGAAGTGCATGTATTCCTGCATAGGAAAAATGACACTAATAAAACTCATATGAACCTTCTAAGTTAATAGAGCAGGTAGAGGGAGCTTTTATATTTGAAGCACAGGAGAAAGCTGAATTCGAAGATAAAATATGGTGTAAAAATGGAGTCAATAGAAAAAAAGGGAAATGTAATGGGAGAAAGAAAAAGGAGAGGGGGAATAATACAAGATATTTCATATAAGAAGTTTTTTTATTTATTACAATGAGCTATTGCAATGTTATGGAAGAGGGGAGGCAAGGGGGAATGAGGGATCCTTTGCTCTCATCAGAGATGGCTAGGAGAGAAAACAGCATATATATTCGATGGAGTATAGACATCTGGAGTACAAAGTAGGGGGGAGCAGGGGGAAGGGATGGCTATGTGAAAAAAGGAGTAGACAATGGACCATGGCGGGAGAGTGGTCAGATATAACATATTTTCTTTTTTACTTCTTTCAAGAGGTTGGGGTTGGAAGGCCTGTCCAGGACCATTGGGCCAGGTCGATGCTGGGCCTAAGGAGTGGTATGGGGTCTCAGGGCTTCTTGGCCCCAGGACCAGGGATCTGTCTGCTGCACCGCTCAACGACCCTACAGCAGAGTCAGAGTGAAAGGAGAGAGAAAATATAGTACATGGTAGTGGAGAAATAAGAAAGGAGGGAGTTGCAATCAGCAATGGCAATGTTGGAAAAATATGGAAGCAACTTTTGCAATGGACTTACCGTAAAGAATGCGATCCACCCATGACAGAGTTGTTGGTGTTGGAACAAAAACTGAAGCACATCTTCTATTATTATTATTATTATTATTTGGGGGAGGGTGCAGGGCAAATGGGGCTGGGTGGACTTCCTGGGTCCACATAGCAGGGTGATCTTTGGGTGTCTGTGGCCAGATTTGGACCTGAGTGCTCCTGGCTCAAGGTCCAATGTTCTGTCTGCCACCCAGCCTGCCCTACTATGATTACTATTTTATTTTATTTTGGGTCCTTTTTTTCCTTCTTTTTGGTTTTTGCAGGGCAGTGGGGATCAGGTGGCTTACATGTCACAGGGCTAGGTGATTGTTGGGTCTATGGGGCTGGATGTGGGCTCGGGTGCTCGTGGCTCCAGGGCTGGTGCTTCGTCCATTGCACCACCTGGCCATACCTACAATTATTACTATTACTTTTTTAATTTTAATTTTTTCTCTCCCCTTTATTTATCACCCAAGCAATTCTATATTCATGGGGGTGAGGGGTATTTTGTTTACTCTTAAACAAGAATATTTTATGAATGTAAAAATAAACATTTGTACAAAATGAGAATTAAAAAAAATAAAATAAAACAAAAAATGAGTGGATCAAGCAACAAATTAGAGAAAGAATTATTTCATCCTAGATAATGCTAATAATGACACATCATACCAAAACTTATGGGATAGACTCAAGTCGGCTTTCAGGGGATATCTTTTATCTATGTATGCTTACATGAATATATGAGGGAAAGAAGATATTAATGAATTAAATATGCAACTAAAAAATTAGAGGAAGAACAAATTAAAAACCCCAAATTAAATAGCAAATTAGAAATTCTAAAGATTAAGGAAGGATATTAATAGAATTAAAAGCAATAATGTTATTGAACTAATAAATAAATCCAAGAGCTGGTTTTATGTAAAAACCAATAAAATTGAAAAATCTGTGGTCAATTTGATTTTAAAAAAAGAAAGAAGAAAACCAAATTGCTAATATCATAAAATCACCACCAATGAGTAAGAAATTAAATTAATAATTTGGAACATTTTTGCCTAACTCTTTGCAAAAAAAATTTGACAATCTTAGTGAAATGGATGAATATTAGCAAAAATATAAGCTGCCCAGATTAAATGAAGAGGAAATTAAATCACTAAATAACCCCATCTCAGAAAAATAAATTCAACAATCCATTATTGATCTCCCTAAGAAAAAAATCCCCAGGGCTAGATGGATTCACAAGTGAATTCTATCAAACATTTAAGGAACAATTTCTTCCAATTCTATATAAACTCTTTGGAAAAATAGGTGAAGACAGAACTCTGCCTGACTCTTTCTGTGACACCAATATATGCTGATACCTTAACCAAGAAGAGTTAAAACAGAGGAAGAAAATTATAGACATCTCCCTGATGAATATAGATGCAAAAATCTTAAATCAAATCTTAGCAAAATGATTACAAGTTATCACTACGAAAGTAGAATATGACTAAGTAGGATTTATCCAAGGATTGCAGGATTAGTTCAATTTTAGGAAAACTGCTAGTACAATTAATTATATCAAGAATAAACCTATCACAAATCACATGATTATATTAATAGATACTGAAAAAGTTTTGACAAAATACAGAACCCATTCCTACTAAAAACACTAGAAAGTGCAGTAATAAATGGATTGTTCCTTCACATTATAAGCAGTATCTATCTGAAACCATCAATAAGCATTATATGCAATGGATATATGCTAGAGGCAATTCCAATAAAATCAGGGGTGAAACAATGATACTTATTATCACCACTACTATTCAATACTCTTTGCAGATATTGTGGTATACCTAGAGAATCCCCCCCAAAAAATCTAAAAAACTACTAGAAATAATTAGCAACTTTAGCAAAGTTATAGGATATAAAACAAACTCTCTTAAATAATCAAATTTTCTATATATGACTAACAAGATACAGCATAAAGAGCTAGAAAGAGTAATTCCATTCAAGGAAACCTCAGACAATATCAAATACCTAGGATTCTATCGGCCAAGGCAGACTAAAAAACTTTTATTTCCTTTATTCTTTTTAAATTTATTTATTCTTGTTTTGTACAAATAATATTTTTATACATTACTAAAATATTATTGTTTAAGAGAAAACATAATACCCCCTCCTCCCAAGAAAATATAGACCCACATAAATGATAAAGGAGTGAGAAAAAATTTAAAATTAATATTAAAAAATAATAATAATAATAATTGTAGGTATGGCCAGATGGTACAGTGGATGGAGCATCAGCCCTGGAACCAGAAGCACCCAGGCCCAAATCTGGCCCTAGACTCCCAACAATCACCCAGCTGTGTGACCACATGCAAGCCACCCCAACCCCATTGCCCTACAAAAAACAAAAAAAGACCCTAAATAAAATAAAATAGTGATAATAATAGGAGGAGCAGCTGGGTAGCAGACAGATCACTGACCCTTGAACCAGGATCTCCCAGGTCTAAATCTCAGACACCCAACAATAACCCAGCTGTGTGGCCCCAGGCAGGCCACCCAGTCACATTTCCTGTGCAACACCCCCCAGAAAATAATAAAAATAAAAATAAAAATAAAAATAAAAATAAAAATAAAAATAATAATAATAATAATAATAATAATAATAATAATAAATGTGCTTCAGTCTATGTTCCAACACCACCAGCTCTGTCGTGGATGGATCACAAATGTTACTTCCATATTTTTCCACTGTTGCCGTTAATGATTGCAACTCCCTCCAATCATACTTCTCTACTACCATGAACTATATTTTCTCTCTCCTTTCACTCTGACTCTGCTGTAGGGTAGTTGAGTGGTGCAGCAGTCAAGTGTCCGGCCCTGAGGCCAAGAGGCTCTGAGCCCACATACCACCCCTTACCCAGCATCCACCTGGCCCTATGGTCCTGGACAGGCCATCCAATCCCAGGCCCTTGAAAGCCGTAAAAAAGAAAATGTGTCATATTTGACCACTCTCCCTCCATGGTCCATCCTCTCCTACATCACTCACATTCCCCCCCCTTCCCCTGTCCCCTTTCTCTCCTTCTTACTCCAGATATCTATACCCCATTGAGTATATATGGTGTGTCCTCTCCTAGCCACCTCGGATGAGAGCAAAGATTCCCTCATTCCCCCTCGCCTTCACCCCCTCAATAGCTCAATGTAATAAAGAAAAATCTTATTATATGAAATAACTTAGCCTATTTCTCCTTTCCTTTTTCTTTCTCCCATTACATTTCCCTTTTTTCTATTGACTCCATTTTTACACCACAATATATCTATAAATTCAGTATTCTGTGCTTCATCTATAAAAGCTCCTTCTACATGCTCTATTAAATGAGAAGATTCATATGAGTATTATCAGTATCATTTTTCTATACAGGAATACATGTAGTTCATCATCATTAAGTCCCTCATATTTTCCTTTCAACTCCACTCTCTATGCTTCACCTGAGTCCTGTATTAGAAGATCAAACCTTCTGTTCAGCTCTGGCCATTCCAACAGGAACATTTGAAATTCTCCTGGTTCATTGAAAGTCTATCTTTTTCCCTGCAAGAGGGGTAGTTGCTGAGTAGTTGATTCTTGCTTTCATTCTAAGCTCTTTTGCCTACCAGAATATTATATTCCAAGCTCTGAGCTTTTAATGTAGTTGCTGTTGAGTCAAGTGTGATCCTGACTGCAGCTTCACAATATTTGAAATGTGTCCTTCTGGCTGCTTGTAATGTTTTCTCTTTTGACTTGGGAGTTCTGGAACTTGGCTATAATATTCCTGGGGGTTGGGTTTTTTTTTTTTTTTGGATCTCTTTCTCGGGGAGATGGGTGGATTCTCTCTATTTCTATTTATCCCTCTGCTTCTAGGATATCAGGGCAATTTTCCTGTAATAATTCTTTGAAAATGATATCAAGGCTCTTTTCCTGGTCATGACTTTCAGGTATTCCAATAATTTTTGAATTATCTTTCCTAAATATGTTTTCAATATCAGCTGTTTTTTCAATGAGATGTTTCACATTTTCTTCTATTTTTTCATTCTTTTGGTTTTGAGTATTGAGTCCTGACATCTTGTAAAATCAGCAATCTCCCTGAGTTCTAATCTTTGTCTGAAGGATTTGTTTTCCTCAGAGAGCTTTCTTATCTCCTTTTCCATCTGGTGAATTCTGATTTTTAAAGCATTCTTCTCCTCAATAACTTTTTAAACCAATTTATCCATTTGACCTATGCTGGTTTTTAACATGTTATTTTCTTCAGCATTGTTTTGTATCTCCTTGACTAAGCTTTTGACTTCATTTTCATGTTTTTGTTGCATCTCTCTCATTTCTTTTCCCAATTTTTCCTCTCTCTCCCTCACTTGATTTTCAAAGTCTTTTTTGAGCTGTCATCACCTGAGCCCAATTTCTGTTTTTCTTGGAGTCTTTAGAAGTGGGAGCTTGTACTTCCTCATCTTCAGATTGAGTGCTTTGATCCTTCTTGGGATCACAGACAAAGTATTTCTCAGTGGTGTTCCTCTTTTTTCTCTGCTTACTCATTTCCCCAACCTGTGCATGGTTTTGGGGTACTTCTTGAGCTACTGAATATTAGTGGGATACCCCTACAAGGATCTCCATGTGTGAGGCTCTGTCTTCTCTCCTGGTCTGTGAATGACCACAAGCATACCAATGTGCTACAAGGCTGATATGGGGTGGGGAGCTGCTGTTTTATGAGGGGGCCTAAACTCTGATCAGAATCTGAATGTGGTCAGAGCTCTAGAGTCCTGTTCAGGTACAGAGGATAGAGCTCAGCTGCCTCTATTCATTCACCTCCCTAGGTTCAGCACTCATGCCCTGGGGGCTCCTGCTAACCAGCTCTGCCTGCTTCTGGTTCCTCAATCTGGGCTGCCCCAGCCAAGCTGCTTGCTGTGTGCACTGAGGGCTGGGCTTCATGTCTTTGCTATGGCAGAGGTCTCCCCACTGTTCCCCCAAGTTTTACCTGCTGCTCTCCAGAGTGTAGATCAGGAAACTGCTCCCACTACTGTGAGCCACGGCTACCAGTGCCCAGGGGCTGCCTCCAGACGGCTTGAGTTCCTTTGCTCTGGTGGGCCACCCCTCTGGTGTCCCCCCTGCACCCCATGGAGCAGAGCCTTTCAGCTCTTTTCCAGGTAATATTGGGTTGGAGAATTGCCTCACTGCATCCCTTTGTGGGTTCTGTCTCATGAAAATATAGTTAGAGTCCTTGGTTTATAAGTTTTGCTCCAGAGCAACTAAGAGACAGTCCTTTCCTGTTGGCATCTTGGTTCTACCCCTCAAAATCTTTTTTGAAAACAATTACAAAACACTTCCCATGCAAATAACTTCAGATTTAAATAACTGGGCAAGCATCAACTGCTCATGGATATGTCGACTTAAATTAATAAAAATGACAATTCTATCAAAACTAAACTACCTGTTTAATGCCCTAACAATCAAAATGCCCCCCTGAAATTTCTTTAATGTGTTAGAAAATGTTTTGAGTAAATTCATATGGAGAAATGAAAGGTCAAGAATTTCCAGGGATTCAATGAAAAAAAAGTGCAAAAGGAGTTGGCTTAGCCTTACCAGATCTAAAATTGTAGCAAAGAATCAGTCATGAAAACTGTCTGGTATTGGTTAAGAAATAGAGTGGTGGATCAGTGGAATAGACTAGTTGCAATAACAAGAAATGATTATAGTAATCTGCTGTTTGATCTACCCAAAGATTCCAGCTATTGGGATAAAAACTCTCTATTCAACAAATACTTTGGACAATTGAAAATTTTTTTTAGGTTTTTTTTTTTTTTTTGCAAGGCAAATGGGGTTAAATGGCTTGCCCAAGGCCACCCAGCTAGGTAATTATTAAGTGTCTGAGACCGGATTTGAACCCAGGTACTTCTGCCTCCAAAGCTGGTGCTTTATCCACTACACCACCTAGCCACCCCCGACAATTGAAAATTAGTATGGATGAAACTTAGATCAATACCTCACAGTCTATACCAAGGTAATATCAAAACGGATACAGGATGCAGACATAAAAAAATATATTATAAATCAAGTGGAAGATCACAGAGAAGTTTATTTGTTAGAACTGTGGAAAGGAATGCAGTTTATGACCAAAGAAGAGATGGAGAACATCATTAAATACAAACTAAATATTTTTGATTACATAATATTAAAAAGTTTTTGCACAGACAAAATAAATGTAGTAAACTGGGAAACAATTTTTACAAGTAGTGCTTTTGACAAAGGGCTCATTTCTAAAATCTACAGAGAACCAAATAAAACTTTCAAAAAAACAAGCCATTCCCCAACTGACAAAAGTTCAAAGGATATACAAAGTCCATTTACAGATAAGAAAATTTAAACAATCCATAGACATATGAAAAAATTGTTCTAAATCATTACTTATTAGAAAAATGCAAATTAAAGCATCTCTAAAGCAATACCTCACACATCTCAGACTGACCAATAATACAAGAAAGGACAATAAGTAATGATGGAACGGACGTGGGAACTCTGGGTTACTAATTCATTGTTGGTGGAGATGTGAACTCATACATTCTTTCTGGAGATCATTTTGGGATTATGCTGAAAGGACATCAAAAATGTGCATACCCTTTGATCCAGTAATATCATCACTTGGTCTATACCCTGATGATATTATGAAAAAGGGTAAAAACCTCACTTGTACAAAAATATTCATAGCAGCCCTGTTTGAGGTGGCAAAGAATGGGAAATTAAGTAAATATACATATATATGTATATGTATGTGTGTGTGTGTGTGTGTGTGTGTGTGTGTGTGTGTGTGTGTGTGTTTGATGGAACACCTTTGTTCTATTAGAAACCAGGAGGGATGGGAATTCAGGGAAGCCTGGAGGAATTTGAATGGACTGATGCTGAATGAGATGAGCAGAACCAGAAAATCTTTGTACACCTGAAAAGCAACATGGCAGTGATGATCAACTTTGATGGACTTGCTCATGTCATCAGTGTAAAAATCAGGGACAACTTGCAATAAACAATGTCAGCTGTATCCAGATAAAAAATTATGGAGTTTGAGCAAAGAACAAAGCCTATTACCTATAATTTCAAAACAATTTATCACATTATGTAATTTTTTTCTCTCTTATACTTTATTTTTTTCCGTTAAGGAAATGATTTCTCTCTCATCACATTCACCTTGACTTAACGTATGACATGGAAACAATGTAAAGACAAGTTGACTGCCTTCTGTGGGGGGAGGATGAAGATTAGATGAGGGGAAAAGTTGTGAAGCTCAATATAAATAAAATCTTTCTAAGAAATAAATGCTTTAAAAAACAGAATAAGTTGATTTGCATGGGATTCATGATTTCAGTATCATGTCCATTCTTTCCATTGTTTGTTTATTTCAATCTGCCCACGCTTTTTAATTATATGTCATTTTGACTATATTCTTTTATATATCCTCCATGAAGGATATTCTTCTACCATAGAGATTTATAAATATTTGTACTACAAAATAATATTTGCTCAAATGGGGGGGGAGACAGAATTTTCTGTGATGTCTGAGCAGTTAAATAAAACACATCTAGAAGATAAATCAAAGAAATTTTCATAGAGAAGATTACAGTAGGGCTCTCATGTTTGGCAGGCATTCAGAAAATCGTAAAGGGAGGTAGTGGTAATTCCAATTATTGGACAAGGATTATGTCTAATTTAAAAGAGTTGGAATCATCATCATAAGATTTACAACAAAAATTCTTATACTATCTTATTGTATGCTTACAACAACACTAAGTTATGTATTATTATTTCCAATTAATGAGAAAAAAGTTGAGACAGTATCATCCACATGGATCTGGCATTGAATATACAATCAGGTTGAAGAGAGATGCCTATGAATGCCAAGAAAAATACCAACACACAAATTCACAAATCAAACTTGCCTAATAAACTTGACTTTATTCTTGAATACTCAGATTTTATAACAAAACTTATCTCATAAATGACAGGTCAGATGAAACTCTGCTGCATAGCTTCCCTGGTTAAATTTATAATATTTATCCTTCAAAATCTGTAAAATTCCTTATCAGAAAACTTACCAAACACCTCTGGTGCAACATATGTCTTAGGTCAGGGATCACTGGTGAGCCAACAAAACCATTTAATGAGCAAGAATACATACATTTTTTCTGATGACAAAACATCATGAAAAATATTTGTAAATCAATCTTAGGGTCTGGCCCTTGACAAGACAGAAATGAAATGATGCGCCCAGGAATACAAGGAGTATCTGACTTGATTTGAACTTAGGACTTTATGACTCCAAGTTTACTACTATATCCACTGTACTACATATATTTTTTTCAGTTAAGTAAGGGAGACAGCTCAGAAATGTATAACTGCTGTTGGAATAAAATCTGGTATAGGACATTTAAGAAAGTGTACAAGGAAGAGTAAGTATTCATTTTTGATATATAAAAGAATAGGATGAGTGAAGCTCTTCAAATGAAATTAACAAATTTTAGAGTTGACATTGATTTATTTCTCATCTAGATAACCTCCACAAGGAAGGAAAGCACATGCTTGCATTTTCTAACCTTGCCATCTATCACAAAGTTATATATGATCATCTATCATATAGTTACTCTGTATATTATAGTGTTTAAAACATATTGTATATTTTAGGTCTAGATGTATGAATTTATAAATGTTAGAAATTCCTTTATTAATATAAACAGGTAATTATTCTGCAGTTTAGACTCAAGTACTTATTTGGGGCCCAAATAGAATAAGACACTTGCTTGAAATTATTCATTCAGCATTCATGAGTAGCAGGTCTCAAGTCTAGGTCTTATTGACCTCATCAAGCTATCTCAACAATTATGTATTGAATCTCATTGTTATGGGTATAAAGAAAAGCCATTTGGTCCTATATGCATATCAAAATTCATCAACATTGTGCTCTGTCTGCAAGTGGGTGTGAGAAAAACCACAGGATCTTTAATCAAAGGACATTTATTCAAAACCGTTCTCTCATTTTTACTATGACTAACAAATCATTGAACATAATTCTCAATTTTTGTAATCCTGATAAATATATATATATATATATGATTTTAATGTATATATGTATACACAGATATAGATATCTATCTATATATGAATAATTAGATATAATAGATATAGTTAAAGGTTTTTTTAATCAACTCTACATATGTGAACCCATGACATATTGATATGATTTATAGAGTCAAATCTGAAGGAACAAAAGACTGGCCATAGAAAGTGACTGTCAGTTGCCCATATTGTCAAAGAGGGCGATTACTGGACAATATAAAGCCAACTTTTTTCATTCTCCCATACTTCTGTGGAAATTCTTCACATGCTTGATGTAGATATTCCCTTACTCAATTAGTTTGACAGCTGTCAGTTATCCTAAAACTCGTTTAGACTGTCTCCCAATGTGGTTTTAACAGGATGAGGCTGATGCACATCTATAGTTTCTTGGAGGCATAAGTGACAGTTGAGTGTCAAACAGACCAAAAAGGAGATGAATAGAGCTACTAGTCCTTCTTGAACACCCCATTCATCTCAGATAGAGTAGAGACATATCATATGTATGTATGTATGTATGTGTGTATGTATATGCACACATTGATTTGCACTGAATTTTATGGAAATTTCTGCAGAGTATGAATTTTATAAGTCCTTTATGTCCCAGACCAAATTGAGCATGCAAACACTATGCAAGAGTATGGGTGGAAGGAAAGCCTTAGAAAGGCAAAAGCTTCTTTTCTAGAAATTGAGACCAGAGCTATGAATAAAAAAAAGGAAAATGTCAAATATAATAAAGTAATAATATAGATTGAGAGAAGCCCAAGATATAACCTGGAAGGAGAGAATCAAATTAAATATCCAACGTATGGAGTCAGAGAAATCATCTAACAATAATGTTATAGTATAGTCAAAAATATAAATATTTGTCGGAGATACGAAATGAGCATTAGAGAATATAATGTAAAGCATTGATAAGAGCTAAGTAGAAATAGGAAGGATAATTAACAGTTTAGAACATATAACAATGTTAATAGGGTCATCTGTGGTCTATTTTGAAACACACACAATGTAACTGGTTAAATTGAGTGTTAGTTGAGTAGGGATACAAAAGTTAGGTAGAGATACTCATTTTCTGGGTTTGGTTTTCTCTTTAAGTCTCTTTTACACCAGCAAATTTTCAGCATTTGACCACGACCACTACTTGGTTACATTATTATTTTTTTATTGGTCTTAGTATTAATTTTGTTAAGGCAAAATATGATTCACTTACTAATTACTATAGCTTTTGACTTCTCCTTCCCACTTGAATTCTAAACCCTGTATAATTCTTTTCTTATTTTTATAACAGTTACTTACAATAATGATATTTTTGGATCTCATTCTTTGCCATTTGCTTAATGAGACAAAATAAATTATTTGTTTTATATTGATTTATTAAATACATAAAAATTATAATGCACATATAAACCCAGATCACACTTTTCCACCAATGCATTTGATAACTTTGGTGAAGATGTGTCTTCACACATTTTTAGGAACCTAATGAATGAAAAAAATGAAAGGGAAAAATGTACATGGGTCAACTCAAAACTATAGATCACAGATTTCAAAGTTACTGGTCCATTGATGAAATCTGAATCACATAAAAGTACAACTCTACTCACACCTTGACTCTTGATCCTCACTACTCTTCCACTGGGAAAATCCTTTTGTCTCTGCTTAAACACAGCCATTATAAACTCTTTCAATTAACTGTCAGAAGTGTTAGCTCTTAAGGTGAATAGCAGTACTCTTTAAGCCAGAAAACTGCTAAGCTCATTTAACTTTCTGAGTCTAGGCTATACAAAAAATCCACTCAACTATCCACTAACCTAGCTGCCTTATTGCCCAAACTAAACAGAAGGAAGCAATACAACTCCTCTCACCAGGATAGCAAAATATTATACTAGTTTCCATACCCCTTCCTGATTTTCCATCTCAATCCAGAGGTGGCAGCTTACAGCAAGCAAGGCTCCCTTAGGAAAAGTTAACTTTCTCCAACACTAGGTGAACCTAAAGGGAAAATTTTTTCATTAAAATTCTTGTTCACTGATGAAAATACTCTTCTAACAATCAAGAGTCACGTGTTTGTGACATTTTCTCAAGTGACTAATACTAACTTCTACAACTCCAAAGAATCAGTTTTTCTGACCACAACCCTTCATGTCTTCACTTTTTCTGTAGCTTCTTCCTCTATGACTTTTCTTTTTTCCTTTCTGTCCAATTCTCTTTGTCCATAGAAGTTGCAGTTCATAACTTAAGTGAAAGCCTCTAATTGTCATTGACATTTTGAAAAAAAATAAGGTACTAGCTACTCTTGACTTCTCTCCATCCCCCCAACCCCATAATTTTTTCTTAATCCTTCATGCTCCTCTTCAGATCTGCTTTTAAAGCACAGTGGATAAAACCCTTCCTTCCATAGAGGGCATTTAATAGAAGCTTGTTTTCTTCTGTTTCTCCTTCCTTCCTTCCTTCCTTCCTTCCTTCCTTCCTTCCTTCCTTCCTTCCTTGAAGATAACAAAATAAATATACAGATAAGCAGTGTGGATACAGATACAAATAAGATAGAATTTTGTCCCAGGATGATTACATTCTAATGGGGTAGACTGTTGGTATGGAGGATTCATATAACTGTATGTGTATTCAGGTATCCATTAAATGGTTTGAAAGTCTTATAAATCTTCTCTGAGCAATATAAACCTATTTGTTATTCCAGGTAGCTAGTCTTTGATCTTTTAAAAAAATCTTTTCTAATTTAATTTTTATCTGTACCTATCCTTTGTCCATTCATACATTCTCTGTTTGTCTGCTTGTGCCAATATTAGATTTAGATTATGAATCTCTGAGATGGTAAGAAGTGACATTTTCCACATTTTATTGTTTTTAATCGAGCACTATGTACAGAGAGATGTTTGTGAAATGAGTTTTGATGATGAAGCTATTTTAGTTATGGTCCTATGTGAAGAAAATAGAATTAGTTGGAAAACCTCTTGAAGTTCCTTCTATCCGTAGGATAAAATGACGATTCTAATGTGTCACAGGAGAAATGACATGCCTTTGAAGGCAAGAAAACAGAGTTCTACCTTGACATTGACATAATTATATAATGGAAAGATACAAAATTTAACATCCCTGAGTCACTTGAACATTGTGATCTTTTTGAAGTTGTTTCCAATATTTATTATTTCATGAATTGCTATATTTACAATGCAAATTGTTTGGAGATGAAAATGTAATGTGCCCATTATGGAACAACTTTCTATGTGCTTGTAAAGAATCAGAAGCTTTCCTTATAGAACTGCAACTACTGAAAAAATATAATAAGATCAAATAAAGAGATCAACAAAACAAGATGCTGCAGAGAATTTAAGATATAGTAGAAGAAAGGAATAAGGTCAGAAAAATTGCTTCTTTGGACCTGTAAAAGTTAGATGAGCAAGGGTTATAGATGAGGTACTTCTGACTGGTAGGAGAGAATTGACATCATTGAACTAGACCTCCAGTGACAGCTTTGGTTTTTCAGTTCCATATAGGGTTGGACAAAGAAAGCTTTTCTTAAAGAATCCTTACTTTCTTTCTGATGCCACCTCTGAATTGAGAAAGAACAAAATGATATGTGGAGTGGGAAGGTTTTGTTATCCTGGTGAGAGAAGTTGCATTGGTTCCATTTACTATAAGTTTAGAAAATGCAGTATGCAGGTAAGTGAATGGTTGACTTGGCTGGTTTATCTAACTCAGAGACTGGAAACTGGTTGACCAGTTTTTCTTTCTTAAAGAGAACTGCTATTCTTCTTAAGAAGTAACACTTTTGATGTTAAAATAGAAGAGTTTATGAATAGAGAAAAATGACTTCCTCAGAGGAAGAGTAGTGAGGACCAAGAGTCAAGATGTGAGTAGAGTAGCACTTTTATATGATTCAGATGTTTATGAATGGACAAGTGACATAGACATCTGTGATATGGAGTTATAAGTCTTCCCACAATGTGCATGTGTTTCTATCCATGATAGAAGACTGAGTGTATAAATATTCCAAAAGTCAACATCCCTCATTAAGAATTCTAACATCTCAGAGGTAAAAGAGAAGTATAAGATCATCTAGTGTAACCAAGTACCTGATTATGAATCCAGTCTCTGTTACCTAAGAAAAATTATCATCAAACCTCCTCCATTAAAGACTTCTAAAAAGGGAACTCTTTACTTCTGAAGAGAGACGATGTTCTTCATTGCATGCCTGTTTCTTCTTATTTAGAGCTGAAAACTGTTAAAATTTAATCTCTATACATTCCCTCTTATTTATTTTACATAAAGATTATTTTTTTTCTTATTTGTTTGCTTGTTGTCTCCCTAAGAGACTGCAAGCTATTTTTTTCTGTTCATCATTTTCTTTTCTTTCTTTTTCTAATTACACAAGCAGGTAGTTTGCAAAATTGATCCATTTGCAAGTTTTTAAGATCCACATATTTCTGCCATTCTCCCTGCCCTCCCCGTCCACATGGCAGTGAACAATCTTATGTAAGTTGTACATATGCATTCATATTTAACCTATTACATTTTAGTCATAGTGTTTAAAATGGATTAGAACTAAGGGGAAAAAGAAACAATGAGAAAGAAAATCTTAAATGAATTTTTTTAAATGAATAAAGTATGCTTTGTACTGCATTCAGATTCTGGAGTGTTTGTTTTTCTTCTGAATGTGGATATCATTTCTAAAAATAATCTTTTAGGTTTGTCTTTGATGACTGACCACTTTGATCACTATTGAGAGGAGATGCATTCATCATAATTGATCCATCTCACAATGTAGCCATTATTACGTACAATGTTCTCCTGGTTCTGCTCACTAAACTCACCATAAATTCATGCAAATCTTTTCGGTTTTTTCCTAAAGTCCAGTCACTCATGATTTATTTTTTTTCTTTTTTGTCTTTTTTCTGTATTTGAATTTTTATTGGGGCACAAAAATCTTAAGAAAATGCCAGTGTATTACTTTCATAAGTTTCATAACTTTAGAGCTTGGTTTTATGTACCATAACATTCAGTCCAATCCCTTCATTTTTCTTTTATCTTTTAAAATGTATTTATTTATTTTTTCATCCATATGCATATATATATATATATATATATATATATTTACATTTTTAAGTTACAAAATTTCCTTCCCACACTCCCTTCCCAAACCCCACCTCAGAGGCAAAACATCAAGTTAGCATTGTACATACATAATTTTAATAAGGATTTTTACTGATTGGAATATTTGAAATGAGGAATTAGGATTAATGAAAAGAGATACATAAGAGATAACTTTTATAAAGAGTTCGTCAGAGGGGCAGCTGGGTGGCACAGTGGATAAAGCACCAGCCCTGGAGTCAGGAGTACCTGGGTTCAAATCCTTTCTCAGTACTTAATAATTACCTAGCTGTGTGGCCCTGGGCAAGCCAATTAACCCCATTTGCCTTACAAAAACCTAAAAAAAAAGAGTTCATCAGATTCTGAAGGATTGTTTTTTGTTTGTTTCATTTTGTATTGTTTTGTTTTTCTTCTTCTGGATGGGAATAATATTGCCCATAGTCAGTCTAAAACATTTTTCCTGGCTCTCTGAATTGCTGAGAGGATCTGGTTCCATCAAGGTTGATCATCTCACAACTCACAATGTTGGTATTAATGTGTACATTTCTCCCTAGGATTTTTTTCCCCTTCACTCAGCCTCAGGTCCTATAAGTCATCCCATAATCATGTACATAACTATTAAGCCATTCCCCAATTGATGGACATACCCTCAGTTTCCATTTCTTTACCACTACACTCATAATTTCTTTTAAAAAAACTATAGTACTTCATAACCTCAATATATATTTTTGTTATAAATATTTTTATACATGTTTCTTCTCCCCTCTTATATTCTCTCAGATTTAGATCTCATAGTAGTATTGCTGTATTAAAGAGCAAACAAAGTTTAAGCAAAGTTCCAAATTAATTTCCAAATTGGTTGGATCAGTTCACATCTCCATCAAAAACACATTAGTGTACCAGTTTTACCACATCCTCTCCAACATCGATCATTTTCCTTTTTGGTCAAATTGTTCAGTCTGATAGGTGTGAGTTGATACTTCACAGTTTTTCAATTTGCATTTATCTAATATGTAATGATTTAGAGCATTTTTTTCTTATGGTCAGTACCATTAGCTGTAAAAATTGTTTCTGCATTCCTTGTAATCTTGGTTGAATTGTTTATTTGTACAATAATAGCATAATTTAATGTAATCAAAATTTTATGGTGTTATCTATTTTTCATTTGGTCATAAGTTCCTTTCCATTCTATAGATGTGACAGATGTACCATACCTTGTTCTTGTAATTGATTTATGGTATCAGCCTTTATGTCTAAATCCTGTACTGATTTAGATAATACTTTTGATAGGGTATGAGATGTAGGCATAGGCCTAGTTTCTGCTATAATATTTTCCAGTTTTCCCAGAGTTTTTGAGCCATAGTGAGCTCTTATCCTAGAAAATGGAGTCTTTGCATTTATTGAACAGTAGATTTCTATAGTCATTTACTACTGCATTTTTTTGTATCCATTCTATTTCACTGATCTACTTCTCTATTGGTTTTGATGACTGCCACTTTTTAATAAAATTTTAATTTGGTACGACTAGGTCATCTTCCTTTGTTTTTTTTTTCTTTTTCATTAATTCCTTCAATGTTTTTTTACCTTTTACTACTTCAAATGATTTTTGCTAACTATTTTTTCTAGTACTGCAAAATAGTTTTTTGGTAGTTTTATTGGTATGACACTGAATAAATAATTTAATTTAGATAGAATTTTCATTATGTTTATATTAACTTACCCTAACTATGAGCAATTCATTTTTCCACTTATTCAAATCTAATTTTATTTGTGTGAAAAGTGTTCTATAATTGTTTTCATTTCGTTTCTAGGTTTATCTTGTGAGATAGATTTTGAAGAATTTTATGTTACTTTAAAAGAAATTTATTTTAGTTTAAATTATGTTATTTTATGCTGCTTTAAAAGAAATTTCTCTTTTTATCTTTTGCTGCTAGACTTTGGAAAAAATGCAGAAATGCCAATGAATTTTGGGGGGTTTATTTAATAACCTGCTACATTGCTAAAATTGTTGATGATTGATCCAAGTATTTTCTAGGGTCCTCTAAATATACTATCATACCATTTGCAAATAATGAAAGTTTTGTTTCTTCATTGCCTCTTTTAAATCCATTTATTACTTTTTTCTTTTCTTATTGCTGAAACTAAGATATCTAAAAATATTGAATAATAATGGTGATAATGGATACTTTCATTCCTTATCTGATTGGAAATGTTTTGTGATTATCTCTCATTACATATAATGATTGTTCATGGTAATCTATGGGCAATAATCTGATAATCATGCTCTTGATAATCCATAGATATGGATTATCATTTGAGAAAAATTCCTATATGCTTTCCAGTGTTTTTAATGGAAATGAGTGCAGATTCTATCACACTTTTTCAGTATCTATTGAGATAATCATATGATTTCTGTTAATTTTGTTATTGATATGACCAATTATATTGACTATTTTCCTAATATTGAACCATCCTTACCTACTTGGTATAAACTCTATTAACCATGATGCAATTATATTAGTAATAATTTTTTGAAAACACCACTAAAATTTTATTTTAAAATTTTACATTAGTATTTATTCAGGAGATTGGCCTATGATTTTCATTGATTGTTTTGGCTCTTTCAGGTTATAGATATGAGCACCGTATTGCTGTCAGAAAATGATTTTAACAGAAATCCTTCATCTAATTTTTCAATTAGTTTATATATAATTAAAATTAATTATTCTTTAAAGTTTGGTAGAAGGAACTTATAAATCTATCTGACCGTGGAAATTAATTCTTAGGTAGTTTATTGATTTGTTCATGAATTTCTTAAAACCAATTCTTAGTTTTATTTATATGTTTAAGAGTTTTCTTACTTTCAATCTTATTAATCTCTCATCTGATTTTCAAAATTTCTAAATTGGTATTTATTTGGGGAGCCTTAAATTGTTTTTTTAATTACATGCCCAATTCGCTGCACTCCCCTGTCTCTATTTCATTCATCCAAGCATTTAGAGATATAATATTTTCCTAATAACTGTTTTGACAGCTTATCATTTTCTTTGATGTAATTGTTGATTATATCTATGATTTGTTTTCTGATTAAGTCATTCAGTAATTTCAGGCTATTTGGTTTCTAAATAATTTTTAGCTATCTTTCCATTGCCCCTTATTCCATTACATCATAATCTGAAAAAGGATGCAATCAATATTTCTCCATTTGATTGTGAATTCTTTAATGTCTTAATGCATAGCTATTTTTTGCATAGGTGCAATGTACTATGAGAAAAAGTTCTATTTCTTCCTATCCCCACTCAGTTTTCTCCAGATGACTATCTAGATTTTCTAAAATTCTATTTTCTTTGCTTATGTTCCTTATTATTTACTTTGTAGTTAGATTTATCTAATTCTGAGAGAGGGAGATGGAAGTCCCTAAATAGTACAGTTTTGTTGTCTACATCTTCCTGTAACTCATTTAGCCTCTCCTTTTAGAAATTGGATGGTAAAATACCTGGTGTATATATTTAATATTGACATGATTTCATTGCCTATGGTGACTTTTAAGAAGATATAGTTTCCTTCCTTATCCCTTTGAGCAATAATTACGATCATTTATTTTTTTTCCTTTTGCTTTGTCTGAGATCAGGATTGTTATTCCTGCATTTGTTTTTTTTTTTCATTTCAACTGAAATTCAATACATTCTACTCTAGTCCTTTCCATTTGCCAAGTGTGTATCTGGCCAATTCAAAGATGGTTATTGAAGAAAATGCATTATAGGATTCTGTTTTTTAATCTATTCTACTATCCACTCCCTTTTAATGGGCGAGTTCAGCCTATTCACATTTACAATTATGATTAAAAGTAAATGGTAAATGATTTCTGACTTATAAGTTTGTTGCAATTCTTTATATAGTTTACAAATGAGACTTTTATCAGGACTCCTAGCTGTGAAGATTGTTTCCCAGCATCTTGCTATCCTTCTGATTTTGGCAGCATTGATTTTATTAGTACAAAACCTTTTTAATTTAATATAATCAAAATCATTCATATAATAGTTTATCATGTGTTCTAATTCTTGTTTGATCACAAATTCATTCCCTTTCCATAGATTTGATTGATAGAGTACTCATAGGTCAATTAATTTATCTATTAATTTCCCTCTCTATGTTTAAATTTTGTGCCTATTTTGATCTTATTTTGGTATGGGTTGTGAGATGTGGATCTATTTCTGTGTTTTGCCATACTATTTTCCAGTTTTCCCCAAAATTTTGTCAAATATTGAATTCTTATCCCAGAAGCTGAGGTCTTTGATTTTCTCAAATAGAAGATTGCTGTAGGCATTTACTGTGACTTCTTTGGAACTTATCCTAATCCATTGATCTCTATTTCTTAACCAACACAAGCAATTTTGATGACTGCCATTTATAGTATAATTTTAGAGCTGAAAGAGTTAGGATACCTTCCTTTACATTTTTCCCAACAATTCCCTTGCTATTCTTGCCCTTTTGTTGCTCCAGATGAATTTGGTTGCTATTTTTTCTAGCTCAATAAAGTAGTTATTTGGTAGTTTGGTATGTATGGCACTGAATAAGGAATTCAGTATGGGTAGAACTGTATTTTTGTTATATTAACTCAATCTATCCATGAGCATTTGAGAGTTTTCCAATGATTTAGATCTCACTTTATTTAGTTGAGGAATATTTTAAAATTTTGTTTATATAGTTTCTGGATTTGACTTGGGAGGTAGATTCCAAAGTATTTAATTTAGACTATAGTTATTGTAAAAGAAATTTCTCTTTCTATCTCTTGCTCTTGGGTTTTATTGTTCTTATATAGAAATGTTGGTGATTTATGTAGATTTATTTTCTATCCTGCTACTGTGCTGAATTTGTTAATTGTTTCAAGGAATTTTTCGATCATTTTCTCAGATATTCCAGGCATACCATATCATCTTCACAGAGTGAAAATTTTACTTGCTCATTTCCAATTTTGATTCCTTCAATTTCATTTTCTTCTCTTATTGCTACTGCTAGCATTTCTAATACTATTTTGAATAGTAATGGTGATCATGGGTTTCCTTGTTTCACCTCTTATTTTACTGGAAATGCTCTGAGATTATTCATATTACATATAACATTTGTTTGATGGTTTTAGAATGATATATTTATTATTTTAATGAAAACTCCATTGATTTCTAAAATTTCTAGTGGTTTTTAATTGAGATAATCACATGATTTTTGTTGGTTTTGCAATTGATATTTTAATTATGTTTAGTGTTTTCTTAATGGTGAAAAATTCCTGCCTACCTTGTTTATATCTTACCTGATCATGGTGTATTTTCCTAGTAATTACTTGCAATAGTCTCATCACTAAAATTTTATTTAAGATTATTGCATCATTATTCATTAAGGAGATTGACCTACAATTTTCTTTGTCTGTTTTGGGTCTTCCTGGTTTAAGTATCATTTTTCACTTTGTTGTCTTAGAAGGAGTTTGGCAGAACTCCTTACTCTACTATTCTTTTAAATAGTTAATGTATAGTAGGAATTAATTGTTACTTAAATGTTTGGTAGAATTCACTTGTATATCCATCTGGACCTGGATAATTTTTTCTTAGGGAGTTTATTTATTATTTCTTCAATTTCCTTTTCTGAAATCAATTTATTTAAGTAATTTATTTCCTTTTCTGTTAATTTGGGCAAAGTAACTCCAGATTATCTCTTAAATTTCTTCTTCATTGGTAGTTAGTTCACCCTTTTCATTTTTGATACTGGTAATTTGATTATCTCCTTTTCTTAAAAATGAATTTAATCAAAGGCTTGTCTATTTTATTGGCTTTTCCATACTTAATTTTATTTTTGAGATCAATGATTTTCTTGCTGTCAGTTTTATTAACCTATCCCTTGTTTTCAGAATTTCTAATTTGGCATTAAAAGGAGATCTTTAATATGTTCTCTGACTAGTTTTTTTAGTTTAATACCAAATTTATTGATCTTCTCTTTCTCTATTTTATTAATATAAGCATTTAGAGATATAAAGTTTCCCCTGAAAACTGCCTTGGCTGTATCCAACAAATTTTGGTATGATGTCTTATTATCATCATTTTCTTAGATAAAACTGATTACTTCTATTACTTGTTGTTCCATCCACCCATTATGTAAGATAAAGTGTTTTAGTTTCCAATTAGTTATTAGTTTATCTTTCCATGAATTTTTAATACATGTGATTTTGAATACATCATGGTCTGAGAAGGATATATGTACATATATATATATATACATATATATATATATATATATATATATATATATATATATATATATATATATATATATACAATTTCTACATTTTTGTATTTGATAAAAAGGATTTGTACCTTAGTAAATGGTCAATTTTGGCATGGGTGCCATGTCCTTTCCCTTTTTTCCTATTTTTACTTTTCCTTCTCCTTTTTATCAGCCCCTTCTTCTCATTCTCTTCCCTTCCCTCATTTTCTAGTCTGTTTTTTAGAATAAATTTCTAAACCCAATTTTAAATATTTGTTATTCTCTCTTTGGGGCAAATATTTTGAGATTAAGATTCATTTAGTCCTCATTCCTTCCATTTTCATGTGGCATTATTTATATTCTACTGCCTTAATTTCTTCCAGTAATCCTCTTTTCATGTCTTGCTTCATTCTTGTCTTGTATGTATAACCTCTGTTAAGGTATGATCTTTCTATCTGTCCTGAAATTAGTGTAATTCTCACTTATTGATTGCTTAAAAACTATCAGTATCTCTTCAAACCTCTTAGCCTCTTTTCTAATATATTCCCCTCACCTGTTCATTTGAAAAACAATTATCAAGAGTAATAAGCATCATTAAATTTATTCATACCCACATACCTTTCCAAATATACTTCATCAGCTATACTTTTGGAAATGCATCCCCCATGAGTTAAAGTATCATGTAAAGCAAAATCACTTCTTGATCATTTATACCTTTACCCTCTAAGTACACTCCTTCCAACTATCCCCAAAGAAATATAACCCTCATGAGCTAAAGTATCACCTAAATCATTTTCACTTACATGAATAATTTGTACCTGCACACTTTCCTTCAGAATGCTTTTGTTAGCTATCCTAAAAGAAAATATAAAAAAATTCTCAAAAAGTGTATTATCTTTCCATGTTGAGATACATATGGGTTAATAGTATTAACTTCATCTTTTAAGGAGTTCATTTCTTTTTCCTTTTGGTCAATTTATTTTTAAAGATATTGTTTCCTCCATCAATTATGCATAACTCTGATGACTCTGATTTCTTTTCTCCTTTTCTCCTTTCTTCTCTTCTTTTGTTTTTAAAACACTTTTTGAACTTTTCCAACGGGTCTTTCTAGATTTGAGACCTATTCATAAATCCCTTTGAAGCTTCACATGTAGTTATTTTTTAAACTGCTTTCATTTTATGGAATGACATTTTATCATCCCTAAGTGATATCTATGTGACTATCTATGATTATCATTCTTTTTGATGTTTGCCAATTGAGTTCTGCTCCTGGGTTGTAGGGGCTTTGGTCACAAGATTTTTGTGCTGGAGATGGGTTTCTGGTCCCTGGCTTGGAGCCTGCCTATGACTTTGGCTCTGTTGTTGCAGGTCCTAGAAGTTTGTTCTCTGCATTAGGGTTCTGCTCCCATTCTACTTGCTGCCCCCAAATTCCTGGGCTCCAACTTGCCTTCCAATCTGGTCTGTGGCTTGAACAGTGTTGCTCTGTGGCTATGAGTCTCCTGCTGACTTACAGCTCTCCTGCCACCAATGGACTATACTTTCCTTTTACTTGTATGAAACTAAACTTTTTCTAAAATTCCTCCAAATCTTAAGTTGAGAATTAGTTTCACTGTGTTTGTGGGTTCTGTCTTCTCAAGAATTGTGTAGAGATTTCATTAAAAGTTATTTTTAGCAGAGTTCCATGAATTTCCTAGCTTCATACCATTATCTTGTCTCTGCCCAGGGAGTCCTACTTTTTGAGGGAGACAATATTTCTTTGCTTCTGTTTTATCCCCCATACTTTACATAGGTTCTTGAAATTAGCAGGTACTTAATAAATCTTGATAGATTGATTAAAATTTGGGAATAGTAATTGTAATTTTCGTCCCTCTATCATATAGGAAATTAGAGATTCACTGAATTCTCTTCTTTCTCATAAGTACAATATTCTACAAACACTTGGATATATGAAAATATTTTGTTCCCTAATTGATTTAGGCTTGGTAATTTTGACTTGCTTTTACAAAGCAAAGAGCATATCTTCTATTTATTCCCTTCTGGGTATCCTTTCACCCCATCTGTCATTTTATGCACCAACAGACTCAGAGTAAAATCTAGAAAACCATTTTCAATCAGTCAATATTCGGCAATGGTGAGCACCTAATTTTGTTCCCAGTACTAGTTTCCTTATTGTGGCACTGCAAGGATTCAAAAGAATTATGAGAAATAGTCACTTCTTATAAAATAATTTACAAAACAATATTATCTTACATGGAATAATGATATCTAGTATATTTAATGTAACACTATCATGAATTTCATACGGTACTTTACGTTTTACAAAGTACTTTCTTCAGTATGATATGAGTAGTACAGTTATTTTGATATCATTTTATAAAAGAAAAAAATGTGAATAAGGGGCTTGTACTGTATTACACAGAAAATACAGTGGCAGGTTTCAGATCCCTGTTTCCTAATTCCAAAATTAACCTTCTTTCTGTCTCACTGTATTATTTGTAGGACATATAGAAGAGATTCTCATGTGACGGATATAAACTTCATCTTTCCTTAGATATCTCATTGGCTATTAACCAAGAAGTAATATGGAGCTTGAGGCTGGTCATTGTTACGACTTGAAGTTGCCTAAAAGGCAATAATATATTATCACATTTTTTTGCTAATTAGTAGGTGCTGAATGCATACTAATTTTATTCTTCTCTTGTAACTTTTCAGGAACCAAGGAGAATTAGATGCATGCTGTCACACAGAATCATGACTTCTTACATTTATAAGAGATCTCAGACTTCACTCAGAACAAATCCTGCCTGAAAATAAGTACCACTTAAATTTATGATCTTAAAATATCCTAGATAAAAAGAAGTGAGGTGGTGCATTGGATAGTGTCATTGGATAGACTTGAAATCAGGAAAATCTGAGTTTAAACTCAGCTTTAAACATTTACTAGCTTTGTGATTCTATAGAAGTCACCAAAGCTTTATGTGACCCTACTTACCAGATTTATTGTTCTAATAAAATATAAAGCATAAAGCACAATGCTAAGCATGCAGAAAGATTTATAAATTTTGAACCATTATTATTAAATCATTAAACTCCAGTGATGGAGGGCTCATTTCTCTCAAGGAAGACATTTTACTTTTGGACAATTCTTACATAAGATGCTTTCAACAACATTAAATTATTCCTTCAACATTCATTTTGGTGGGGCACCTGGGTTGCTCAATGGATAGAATACTTGGAGTCAGTAGGACCAGAGTTCAAATTTCGCCTCAGACTCTTAATAATTGTCTAGCTGTGTGACCTTTGGCAAGGCGCTTAAACCCATTGTCTTGTAAGCACTGAAAAAATGTTTTCTTTTGTCTACCTTTTTTATGACTTAATAAATAAAATCAGTAAGCAGCTCGTTGACTCTGTGGTTAAAGCACTGGACCTGGAGACAGTAATACTTGAGTTCAAATTTAGCCTTATAATTAGTGATGTGACCCTGGACAAGTTACTATAAGTTTTTGCCTTAAATCACTACAGAAAGACAAACCACACTGGTATTTCTGCCAAGTAACCAATATGGACAGTAGTGGTGTGCAATGTTGAGCCAACACTGGTTTATAAAATGTCTGATGCAATTGAACAGCAACAATCACATAAATCCTATCCCTCCTTTTCATGACAATTATCAAATATTTTAAAAAATTTCCTATTCAATATTTTATCTTCTTTTGGGGCAAATATTCTCAATTCTTTCAAATGATATTTAATAGAAGATAAAGAATTAGTTTTTCCTGATTAGAACTTGGACTATTTATTATTATTAGTGAAGCTTTTTTAAGAGTTTACAGTAGATCAGACAAAACTAAAATGGCAGAGTAAAGGTAGGGACACACCAGGTTTTCCTCTACAAATACCTTTAATAAATGAATTTAAACAAATTATAGCATAGTAGATTCCAAAATGGATGGAGTGAAACAAGTTTCCAGCTGAAGATAATTTGAAGATTGGGAAAGGTCATTGCACAATGAAGAGAGAGGAGCACATTGCAGCACAAACTACCAGCATAGATGAGTCCTACAAATCCAGGAATAGGAAACAGGATGACTAAATCAGAGGCAGTGGAGGCAATTTCTAGATCTCTCAATCCAGAGATTACCAAGGAAAACTTGGAGTTCATCAGGAAAGGTCTATTGAACCAAGATAGGATTAGAGCATGGTCTAGTGCAAGCCTCAGAAGTATAGACCTGACCCCAGAAGATCAGGAGCAGTCTTTGGGAACTACTGTGTCAGTGATAGCAGTTACTATCCGAACTCTTGGTTCACACACAGTTAAGTGAATTGGAAGGAGATTATAGAGGTTTCTTTGCTATCCCTTTGTAGCCTTGCCAATATTCTGATCTGGGTCACAGTCCTGGATTGCAGTTCCAGGAAGAAGAGAAATAGTACAACAGCCCTTGCTGCCACATTGGGGCAGTGACCCTCCACATAGTTCCATGGCAGAAAGACATGATTGTGGTCACCAACAGACTGGAGTACTGTCCAGAAGAGTAGTAAAATCTCTCCTTAGTTCATACCATCATAGGAGAACTGAAAACTTGCAGATACCTTCAAGTATCTCTTAAAACAGTTGCCAAAAATACTCCAAAACATGGGAGGACCCTCACCTTCAGCCTCATCCTGGAAGTAGAACCCTTCCTAAATAGTTAAAATCAAATCATAGGCAGGGAAATGAGCCAGGATAAAAGAAGATAAAATCTGACCATAGAAAGTTACTATGGGGATAAGAAAGATTAAAACATACACTTAGAAAAAGATAAAGTCAAAGCTCCTACAACCAAAGCTTCCAAGAAAAATATGAATTGATCTCAAACCATGGAAGAGATCAAAGCATATTTCAGAAATCTAGTAAGTTAGATATAGGGGAAAATTGGAAAGATAAAGGAGAGTGATGTGGGAAAATTATGAAAAACAAGTCAGCAGCTTGGTGAAGGAGGCACAAAAAATACTGAAGAAGTAGCATCTTAAAAACCAGAATGGGTCAAATGGAAATTAGATACAAAAAACAATGAAGAAAAGGTTTTAAAAGGCAGAGATGAACAAATAGAAAAGGAGGTCCAAAATCTCAGTGAAGAAAAGAAATCCTTACAATCCTGAGAGACTTGTTATAAACAATGCCATCCACATCCAAGAGTTGGGGGGGGGCAGAAGGAGGGAGCTCTGGGTTCTGGGTACAGAGTAAAGCATACTATTTTAACTTTATAAAAGAAAAAATACTTTTTAAAAGTTTATTTTGTTTTTTTTTTAATCACAATTTTTTTCCTTTCCCCTTAGTTCTAATTCCTCTTTCTTTTTGGGGGGTGAGGGGTTCCTATTATTATTATTTATTTTTTCATCCATATGCACATGTATATTTTTAAGTTGCAACATTTCCTTCCATCCTCCCTTAAGAGACCAACAGTCTGGCTAGCATTCTGCATACATATTTTTGATAAACATATTTATAAATTAGTCATTTTGGGTATGAGGAATTTAGACTAAGGGAGATCATTAGGATCTTAATCATAGGATAAAGAGATAATTTTTACAAATTGTTCATCAGATTCTGAAGGGTTCTAATTCCCCTTTCACAAGATGACTTATATGGGAAATATGTTAAACACAATTATATATGTACAAATGGCAGTGGATTGTTCAATACTATAGGGAAGGGAGGGTAGCAGAAAAAAATGTGGAACTCACAAATTTGCGAGTTGAAAAACTATTTTTGCATGCAATTGGAAAAATAAAATGAAGTATAAATTTGAATAAAAGAAAAAATATAAATCTTTAGGATACAGAATTGAGAAAAGGGAAGCTAATGACTATGGAAAACAATAAAATAAGACCAAGAGAATAAAAAAAAAAGAAACTGTGAAATATTCCATTGGAAAGACAACTGACCTGTAAAATTTGTCCAAGAGAGATAATTTAAAACGAATATTGAACTACCTAAAAATCACATTCAATGAAATAACCTAGACATCATCCTATAAATCCTCAAGGAAAGCTTCCCTGATAATCTAGAACTAGTGGGAAAAACAGAAATTCTTTCAACTTCTATTGAAATTACTTCCTCAAAGAGAGATAGTAAAAAGAAAATTCCAAGGAATAATGTAACCAAATTTCAGAGCTCCCAGTTCAAAGAGAAACAATAGCAAGGAATCACAGTCAAGATAACACAGACTTTGCTAACTTCTTCATTAAAGGCTTAGCAAGATTGGAATGTGATATTCTAGAAAGGAAAAGAGTTTGAATTAGAACCAAGAATCAACAACATTCAATGAAGTAGAGGACTTTCAAACTTTCCTGATAAAAAGATCAAAGCTGTTCAGAAAATTTGATCTTCATATATGAAACTCAAGTGAAGCATAAAAAGGTAAAATGGAATGGGAAATCTTCAGGGACTTAATGATGTTAAACTGTTTGTACTCCTGCATGGGAAGATAACTTATATGCTGTTTTTCATTTATTAGGGCAATTAGAAGGAATATATTGAATATGAAAGAATAGTGTACTAAAAAGATGTATCTTAGCGGTGAGAGACTAATGTGTTGTGAGCAAGTGAAAGGGGGAGATAGAAAAGGGTAAGTTATTTCACATAGTAAAGGCAATAAAAAGCTTTTATAGTGGAGTGCAAGAAAGGGAGGAGGTAAGAGAGAATGAGTAATAGACTCAGAAGAAACAACAAACACACTCCAGGACAGGTAGGTGGCAACCTGGATAGAGTACTGGCCCTGGAGTCAGGAGAAATCTGACTTAAATCTGGCCTCAGACACTTAATGATTGCCTAGCAGCTTGACCTCAGGCAAATCACTTAACCCATGGTCTTAAATAAATAAAAAAAAAGATGCAATTGAATAACAAACATTCAAATGGGTATGGAAATACCCCATAGGAAAGTTGAAGGAGAAGGGACTGGAAGAAAGGATGGGGGTGGTAGAAGAACAGGCAGATTGTGGGAAAGGGTAGTCAGAAACAAACAAAAACACTATTTTGAGGAGGAAAGGGGTGAAAGGAATGAGAATAGAATAAATGAGGTGTGAGAAATGAGATAGAAGGAAACAAAGTTAGTAATAGTCACTGTGGAGAAAAATATTGAAAAATTTTCTGATCAAGTCAAATTTATAAAAAAAAAATTAGTCATTCCCCAATTGATAAATGATCAAAAGAAATGAACAGCTTTTGGATGAGGATTTCAATGCTATCTATTGGTAAGATTATTAAAAAAAGTTCTAAATAATTTCTGATAGGAGAAATGCAAATTAGAATAATTCTGAAATATTACCTTATCTCTATTGGATTGGTTAGTAGGAAAAAAAAGGAAAATGACAAATGTTGGAAGGTTATAAGGAAATTTACATATTAATGCTCTGTTGGAGGAGTTTTGAAATGATTCAGTAGCCCAAAGGGCTATAAAACCATGCATACCCGTTGATCTAATAATGTTACTATTAGGTCTGTATTCTTGAGGATATGAAAAACAGGCTGGAAATCGACCTATATGTATAACGATGTTGATAGCAGTTCTCTTCTGGTAGCAAAGACTTGGAAATTGAGGTGATGCACATTCGTTGGGAATGGCAAGTTGTGTCAAGTGATTTTGATGGAATATTATTGATATAAGATATGATTAACAGGATGCTCTCAGTAAAACATGGATAGATTTACATGAGTACATAAAATGTGAAATGTGTTATTACATAGAGGAGAAATATTGCATAAAGTTCAGCTGCAAATGTTTTAGCTTTTCTCAGCAGTGCTGGGACCCAAGACAGCTCTGAAGGGAGTATTATAAAGAATCCTTTCCAACCCAGTGAATGATCCAATGTTTTCTGAATAGAGATTGAATTACACTATTTTTTACTTAAAAGCAAACAAACAAATGGCAACCTTAGGTAATAATCAACTATGATGTACTTAATTCCTCTTAGCACTGTAGTGATTAAGGACAATTTTTAAAGAATTGTGATGCAAAATACAATCTACATCTAGAGAAAATACTATTGAGTCTGAATGAAAAACAAAGTATATTCTTTTCACTTTTTAAAAATCACTTTATGTGTTTTGTTTCTTTTTTCTTATTTCTTTCCCCTTTCAGTTCTTTTTTTTCATAACCTAACTAATATGGGAATATGTTGAACATGATTGTATATAAATGAACTATATCCAATTGCTCACTGTCAATGGGGATGGTGGTAACAAGGGAAGCAGGTGGGAAAATATGGAATTCAAAAGCTCATAAAATATCAGTGTTGAATCTCTCTTTACATGCTATTGAAAAAAACATTCTATAGGAAAAATAAGTTTTGAGTTTAAGGTTCTATCCCTCACCTCTCTCCTCCCTTTCTCCTCCCTCAGATGGTAACGATATATGTTGAACATGTGTGATTATATAAATTATTTCTTTATTAATGCCCTTGGGATTTTTTTAAATTGTTCTTGGTCCTAATGTCACTAACTAATCACCAAAAACCTCTTAATTTACTGTGTAGTCATCATGATCCCTCAAGCTCATGTGGTATTAGAAAAAGTTGCAGTTGTCTAATGGAAAAAAGTTCAAAGCGAATAGAAATTAGGAGACCCTTGGCCTAGGACCAGCTGTTAGAGCTTTACAAAAGTAAATTAAACTACCTCTCATATATTTAAACTGTTCTTTTATCAGAATTTCTCCTATACTAGCTTGGCTTTCCACCCTTACCATATTTCTATTTTTGTCTCACATAATTTTTTTAACAGAAGGTAATATATATAAATATATATATATATATATATATATATATATATATATATATATATATATATAGTAAATATTTTTATATGACAGAACAAAAAGGATCTTATATGTTAGCTTGTTCATCCCCTTGTTTTACAAAGGGATACACTGACATCTAGGTAGGTCAAATGATCTTTCAAAGTACATAAAGTGAATTAGGGGTTGAGCAATAAGTAGAATCCAAATCTTCTGATTCCCAAACCAGTATACTTTCTACAATACTTTCTATTCCCTTAACTTTACTTAAAAAAATAATCTTTTCCCCAGTTAATGAAATTCAATCTTACTTCCTTCTTTTCCTGTCTCATTGCAAAAGAAAGAAAAAACTAAACCTACTACATTTCTTTCTTAAGATCTGTGATTAGCTTAAGTCTTCTGGATTCATTAAATGGTAGAATTAAGAATAGGAAGCAACTTTAAGAATCAGTGGTTCTGTCCAATGCAAAGAAAACTGAGTGAGAGTGACTTGCCTAAATTCATGAGAGACTAAATTTCTTGAAATCAGTGCTAAATTTCAGGACAGGGTTCAAATCTTGACTCTATAAATTAGAGCAATTATTGTGTCTAATGAGGTCTTGTTACTGATTTTGGAAAGATCATATAACTTCTTTGGGTCTAAATTTTCTTTTTTCTGCAAGAAATGGGATTAATCCTTCTAGTTCTAAATCTGTGTGATGCAAGGACACAGGTAGTAAGTAACAGGCACAGAATTCCAGTAATTACCTTCCTCAGTTTCGTTTTCTGGAAAAAACAAAGAATCATAATCATAGATTTCTGGGAGTTGTAAGAAACCTTGTTGTCAAGTTCTACCTAACCCCTCAATGAGGAAAATTTTCTCCATATCCCTGGTAAATAATCACCCAGGCCTATACCCCCTTGCCATAACAAAAAAAGACTTAATTGCAAACAAACAGAAATAATTTACTTACCTAATATTGAGAAACTTTAGACAAGTTTGACCATGATTATTTTGAAAGTATCTTAATTCAAGCCAGTCCTGTGACAGAGACCTGGAATTAGGTGCATGAATGATTCAAACCTTACAAATGGAATAAAATCAACTTTACTCAGATAAGATTAGAAATACTACCATTCAAATAAACTACTAGAGTCTTTTGACTCCATAGGCCCCAGGGGATGGGATTTCCTTCAAACCCTCCAATACTAACACTCCTCTAATGTCTTTGATGGAACCAAGATGATCCAATGAGTATCTCTGGAATGATCATACTTTTTCCTTAAATGAAAATCAGTCTAACTCATATTAAGCAAGTATAACTCTTACACCAAGAACTGATGGAGAAAAATGCATCTTCTTCATTAAGTTTAACTACTCCAAGAAAATGTGCTTTGTAAAATAACTTTATTGACAGGGATGCTTTAGAGAAAGAAGGAAAAATTTAAATGCTAACTTATTTTCTTCCTGACATTGTTGTTAAATAAAGCTGGGACTTTCTGACCAATTACCTCCTTATGAAGAAAGCCTCCATGTCAAAGCTCACAATTTCATGACTTTGAATCAACATGTCTTAAAAATAATTTGTTTCTGGGTGATTTTTGTTCCTAAACACCTTCTCCTGCTGTACTTTGGGTCAATAAGACTTCAAGATTATAATGTATTTAGAAAAGAGGGGCAGGGTGACTCACGAAGGTTTAAGTAAGAGGAATTTTCTAGAGGTTAAAGCAATTCACACATCTATAATTCTTTTAAATTTTATTTTTCCACACTACAATCTTCCTACATGAGACTTTTCCTGATGTCCCCACATAGGAACCTTTGTCTTGTGATCACTGTCAAACTATTTAATTTTGAATTATGTATTTACTTTTTTATTTGGTATTTAGTTATATCTATATATGTGGTTCCCCATCTACCACCCAGTACAATGAGAACTACTTGAGGTCAGGAACTTGTTTGTATATATGTAGCTCCAAGAGCCTATCATACTTTCAGTCACATAAAAGATATTTAAAAACAAGGGTTAAATTTAGTTGGATAATATATTAATCAGTTAATTAATAATCATTTTGAAATACTTTCCATGAGTCAGGTATTGTGCTTATCACTGATGCTAAGATGGTCATGAAATATGGATCACATTTAGGGAGATTTGTCCCTGAATAATCAGGAAAGTTTTCTTAAAGGGCTTATTAGCATTCCTTGTAAGCAGTATAAGCAAGTAAAAGTCACTTTCTACATAGATTTTCATGTTATAAGATGACTTCATAGGTATCATTTGTGGCTAGATGGATGAACTAGGATTCAGGTTTACTTTACTCTTTCCTGGGGCACTACTTTTCTTACTACACCCTAGTTATTTTTCTTTGTTACTCCAGTGATGCTTCTCACAAAAATTTAGAGGTAGGAAAATTTCTCCCATTCATAGAGCTTAAGAAGTAATGGTAGTTTGGCATCCATAAAAACAATCTGTTCGGAGATGGACTAATCATTTCAAATTTACAAAGCAATCAGAAATATAAACTAAGAATGAAGTCTTTAATCGTTTTAGGAGGACTACAGTGCTTTAACCATTGATAAAGGTGGGTTTCCTTTGGATGGAAGGACTTGCTTTAGCTCTACTGGAACTGAAACTCTCCCCTTCAGTTAATCAGAGATGAATTTATCAACATTATAGGGTCAGAAACTTTGTTTTTTTCAGGATCTGTAGCAGAGTTTCTTTTGAAGTCATTGATGCCAGCACCAGCACAGGAACTTAGAGACAAACCAAAAAAGTTAGATATACAGAGGAAAGATAGCTTCAGAATTCTTCAAGGAAATTGACCCTCCACACCCAGTAGAGAAGTAAAACTAAGGCAAATTTCACAAGAATTCAAAGAAGGGAGAAAAGGTTTCCATTTATCAGTTTCTTTGTCACATGTGTTTCTTATTGGATGTTTTGACCCCTACTGGTATATTCTCTCTGAAAGTGAGGTCATAGGGCAGGGAAAAGAGAAAACAGAATTCACTTCCCACACCTTTTCATCAAAGACAATTTTGTCATTTTTATTTGTCATATAAATCCAGTGATAATGTTTGATTCACTAGTTCCCAATGTTTCTATGTGGCATCACCTTATTTTATTCAGTAATAAGAATAATTCATTCCTACAAAATTATAGCTTTGTTAATACTTAGTTGACACATTTGATTGCTGTTAAAATATGAAATTAAAGTGATTTGTCTGGGAAGGGCTATATGCCCCATTTAACAATCGGGTCACATATTAAAAAAATTAAATTACTTCAAGGATTTTTCTCCAATTATATTCAAAGATAATTGTCAACATTTATCATTTTGCAAGCTATTGAATTCCATGCTTATCTACCACCCTCCTTTCCAGTTCACCTCTGATATAGGTTGTATATGTAAAATACATTTAACATATTTCCATATTAGTTATGTTGTGATAGAAATAGAACTAATGGGAAGAATAAAAAATATGAGAAAAGAAAGCAAAAAACATAAAATAATTTTTAAAAAGTGAGCATAGTATGTTTTACTCTGGATAGCTTTTTCCTTAACAGGTCTCACAGGATTGCCATTATTCACTGATCTACTGAAAGGAGTTGCTTGCATTCAAATTGATTATCTCACAGTGTTGCTTTTAGTGCGGACAATGTTCTCCTGTTCTGCTCACTAAATTCAGCATCTCTTAATGCTAATCTTTCCAAACTTTTCCGTCAGGCCATTCATAATTTCATACAAAAGTACTCTATAACATTCATATACCATAACTTGTTTAGTCATTTCCTAAGTGATGGGCATCCCTTCAATTTCCATTACTTTGCTTCTACAAAAAGAACTGCCATAAATAATTTTAGACAATGTGCCCTTTGCCCCCTTTGGGTGATTTCTTTGGGATATAGACTTAGTGGTGGCATTGGTTAAAGGGTAGGCACAGTTTAATCACCAGTTTTGCCAAGTTCCAAATTGTTGTTCAGAATGGTCAAGCCAATTCACAACTCCACCAAAGGTATGAAGTGTTACTTCAGACTTGTTTTATTTTAAATTTTTCTAATCAATGATGTTTTGGATCTACAAATCATTCCCCAATTGATAAATGACCAATGGCTATGAATAGACAGTTTTCAAATGAAAAACATTGAAGCTATATTTAACCATATGAAAACATGCTCCAAATTATTATTAATTAGAGAAATGAAAATTAAAGGAACAATGAAATATCACTTCCCACCTATCAGATTTGCCAAGATGAGAAAAAGGGAAAATGATCAACGTTGAACAGGTCGTGGGAGGATTGGGACATTGATGCATTGCTGGTGGAGTTGTGAATGGATCCAACCTTCCTGGAAAGCAATATGGAACTATTCCCAAAGAGCAATAAAGTGTTCACACTCCTTGATACAGCAATTCCAATTCTAGCTCTATAATCAGAAGAAATTATAAAAAAGGGGAAAGTGCTACATGTTCCAAAAAAATTCATAGAAGCTCTTTTGGAAGTGGCAAAGAATTGGAAATTGAGGAGATGTCCATCAACTGGGGAATGATTTAACAAGTATATGAATACTATGGAATATTATTGTTCTATAAGAAACCATAAATGGTCAGACTCTAGAGAAGCATGGCATGACTTGCAGGATCTGATGCTGAGCAAAAGGAATAGAGCCAACAGAACAATGTACACATTAACAACATTGTGAGATGAACAACCTTGATGGAAGCGGCTCCTCTCAGCAGTTCAGAGAGCTAGGAAAACTGTATTAGACCGTCTATGGACAAGGCTATCCCCCCTCCAGAGGAAGTAAATAAAAACAATACAAAACACACAAACATACAAAGAAAAGTAACCTTTCAGAATATGAACATTTTTTAAAAAATTCTCTCTGATATATCTCTTTCCCTTAATCCTAATTCCTTATACCAAAAATAAGTAATTTGTAAACATGTTTATCAAAAATATGTATGTATAATGCTAAACTGACAGTTCTTTACTGAGAAGGGGTGGGAAGGGAGAATGGAAGGAAATTTTGGAACTCAAAAATATACATGTGCATATGGATGAAAACAAATAAAGGTAAAAGAAAAATATGATTTAGAACATTTTTAATTGTGACCTTATATAGTTTTAGTGTCTTCATCTTAAAGATGATATCCTTTGAACTTTTCTCAATTGGAGAATACCTTGCTTTCTTATTAATTTGTCTCAGTTCTCTAACATTTTAGAAAGGAGCCCATTGTCAAAACTACTAGCTATGAAAATAATTCTCCATTTTTCTCTATTCCTTCTAATCTTGGTTGCATTGATGCTATTTCTGTAAAACCATTTTAATGAATGTACTTGGAATTATGCAATTTGCATTTATTATGCTCTCTATTTCTTCTTTGATCAAAAACTCTCCATTTCATAGATACTAGAGAAAGATATTCCTTGTTCTTTTAATTGCTTGTATTTCCAAATCCTACACTCATGTTAATCTTATCTTGCTATATGGTATGAGATAATCTTCCATATATAGGTTTTGCAAAGTTATTTCCAGTTTTCCCAGAAGATATTTTATCAAATAGTGAGCTTATGAAGCTAGAGTCTATTGATTGATAAAGCTGTAGATTGCCATAGTCATTTACTATGGTTTCTTTTGTACTTAAATCTATTCCAATGATCTCCATCTCTGTGTTTTTAGCCAGTACCAACAAATTTGATGACTACCACTTTATAATGTATTTAGTATAAGGAAGTTTTATATTTTCCCCATTAATTTCCTTGATATTTTGAACTTCTGTTTCTCTAAATGAATTTTGTTACTAATTTTCTAGTTCTGTAAAATCATTTTTTGATTTGACTGTTAAAGTAGTTAATAAAAAATTCAATTTAGGAAGAATTATCGTTATATTTATTATATTAGCTAAGCCTAAGGATGGACAATTGACATTTTTCCAGTTGTTTAGGTCTGAATTTATTTGTGAGAAAAATGATTACTAATTGTGTTCATATAATTTTGTGTTTGTCTATGGAGGTAGTTTCCCAAGTATTTTATGATGTCTACAATTACTTTAAATGGAATTTCTCTTTCTATCTCTTACTACTGGGCTTTGTTGGTAATATATAGAAATGTCAATGACTTATGTGGATTTTTTTCTATTTTGCGCCTTTACTGAAGTTGTTGATTGTTTCAAATAGTATTGGGTTGATTTTTTAGGGTTCTTGATGGATACCATTATATCATTTGAAAAGAGTTTGAGTTTTGTTTCATCATTGCCTATACAGATTCCTTCAATTTCTTTTCTTATTGCTAAAGCTAAACTTTCTAAATCAATATTTAATGGGAGTCATTGTTTCATACCTGATCTTACTAGAAATGTTTCTAGTTTGTCTCTATTACATATAATGCTTGCTGATGACATTAAATAGATACTTTTATCATTTTAAGGAAAATTCCATTTAGTCCTATACTCTTTAGTGTTTATTTGAACAAAGGTTTTTTTCAACATCTATTGAGATAATCAAATGTTTTCTGTTCATTTTGTTACTGATATGTTCAATTATGCTGATTTTTTAAAATTTATTTTTATTCTCTTTTGTACAAATTTTTTACATTAATAATATATTCTTGTTTAAAAGTAAACAAAATGCCCTTCCCCTCTGTGAATATAGATAGACTTGCTTGGGCCCACATCCAGCCCTGTAGACCCAACAATCACCTAGCCATGTGACATGCAAGCCACAGATCCCCACTGCCCTGCAAAAACAAAAAAAGAAGAAAAAGAAAAAAAAAAGACCCAAAATAAAATAAAATAGTAATAATAATAGGGGTGTCTGGGTGGCAGACAGAGCATTGGCCTTTGAGCAAGGAGCACCTTGGTCCAAATCTGGCCCCAGACACCCAAAGAACACCCTGCTATGTGACCCCAGGCAGGCCACCCAGCCCCACTTGCCCTGAACCCTCCCCCAAATAATAATAACAAAACATGTATTTCAGTCTTTGTTCTAACACCAACAACTCTGTCACGGGTGGATCACATTCTTTATGATAATTCCATCACAAAAGTTACTTCCATATTTTTCCAACTTTGACATTGCTGATCGCAACTCCCTCCTTTCTTATTTCTCCAGTACGATGTACTATATTTTCTCTCTCCTTTCACTCTGACTCTGCTGTAGGGTCGCTGAGTGGTGCAGCAGACAGATCCCTGGTCCTGGGGCCAAGAAGCCCTGAACCCCTATACCACCCCTTAGGCCCAGAATCTACCTGGGCCTATGGGCCTGGGCAGGCCTTCCAATCCCAGCCCCTTGTAAGAAAAAAAAAAGAAAATGTGTTATATCTGACCAGTCTCCCCCCATGGTCCATCCTCTCCTCCTTTATTCACATCGCCACACCTTCCCCCTGCTCCCCCCTCCTTCTTACTCCAGATGTCTATACCCCATTGATTATATATGCTGTTTCCTCTCCTAGCCATCTCTGATGAGAGCAAAGGTTCTCTCATTCCCCCTTGCCTCCTCCCTTCCATATCATTGCAATACCTCATTGTAATAAAATAAAATCTTATATGAAATATCTTGGACTATTCCCCCTGTCCTTTTTCTTTCTCCCATTCCATTTCCCTTTTTTTCTATTGACTCCATTTTTACACCATATTTTATCTTTATATTCAGCTTAATCCTGTGCTTCAATTATAAAAGCTCCCTCTACCTGCTCTATTAACTGAGAACGTTCATATGAGTATTATCAGTGTCATTTTTCTTTTCTTTTTTTTTTTTTTAGGTTTTTTTGGCAAGGCAAATGGAGTTAAGTGGCTTGCCCAAGGCCACACAGCTAGGTAATTATTAAGTGTCTGAGACCGGATTTGAACCCAGGTACTCCTGACTCCAAGGCCGGTGCTTTATCCACTATGCCACCTAGCCACCCCAGTGTCATTTTTCTATGCAGGAATACATGCAGTTCATCCTCATTAAGTCCCTCATATTTCCACCCTCTCCTCCAATCTCCATACTTCATCTGAGTCCTGTATCTGAAGATCAAACCTTCTGTTCAGCTCTGGCCATTCCAAAAGGGACCTTTGACATTCCCCTGGTTCAATGAAAGTCCATCTTTTTCCCTGGAAGAGGACATTCATCCTTGCTGGGTAGTTCATTCTTGGCTGCATTCTAACCTCTTTTGCCTTCTGGTATATTATATTCCAAGCCCTAGGAGCTTCCAATTTAGTTGCTGCTAAGTCCTATGTGATCCTGACTGCAGCTCCATGATATTTGAACTGTGTCCTTCTGGCTGCTTGTAATATTTTCTCTTTGACTTGGGAGTTCTGGAACTTGGCTATAATATTCCTAGGGGTTGGTTTTTGGGGATCTTTTTCTCGGGGGGATGGGTGGATTCTCTCCATTTCTATTTTGCCCTCTGCTTCTACAATATCAGGGCAATTTTCCTGTAGTAATTCTTTGAAAATGATGGCAAGGCTCTTTTCCTGATCATGACTTTCAGGTTTTCCAATAATTTTTAAATTATCTTTCCTAAGTCTGTTTTCCATATCAGTTGTTTTTTCAATGAGATATTTCACATTTTCTTCTGATTTTTCACTTTTTTTCATTTTGAAGTATTGATTCCTGATTTCTGGTAAATTCATCAAATTCACTGAATTCTATTCTTTGTCTGAAGGATTTGTTCTCCTCAGAGAGTTTTCTTATCTCTTTTTCCATCTGGTCAATTTTGTTTTTTAAAGCATTCTTCTCCTCAATAACTTTTTGAACTGTTTTATCCATTTGACCTAAGCTGGTTTTTAGCATGCTATTTTCTTCAGCATTTTTTTGGATTTCCTTGACTAAGCTGCTGACTTTATTTTCATGTTTTTCCTTTATCTCTCTCCTTCTTTTTCCCAATTTTTCTTCCAACTCCCTCATTTGATTTTCAAAGTCTTTTTTGAGCTCTGTCATAGCCTGAGCCCAATTTCTGTTTTTCTTGGAGTCTTTAGATGCAGGAGCTTGTGCTTCCTCATCTTCAGACTGAGTATTTTGATCCTTCTTGGGCTCATTTGCAAAGTATTTTTCAATAGTCTTCCTTTTGTTTCTCTGCTTGCTCATTTTTCCAGCCTTGGCCTGGTTTTGGGGTGCTTCCTGAGCTTTTGTGGCACTCCCACAAGTGTCTCAGCATGTGAGGCTTTGTCCTTCCTGCTGGTTTGTGAATGACCATATGCGCCCCGCCTCTGCCACAGGGATGAGGGGGCGGCTTGCTGTTCTATTGGTGGTGCCTAGACTTCGATCAGGATCTGAATGTGGTCAGAGCCCCAGAGTCCTGTTCGAGAGGCAGAGGACAGAGCTCTGCAGTCTCTCTTTACTCCCCTCCCTCAGCTCAATGGGCTCATGCCCTGGAGGCTCCTGCTTAGGGGCTCAGCCTGCTTCTGTTTCCTGGATCAGGGCTGGGAAAAGACAATGTTGCTCACTGTGTGCCCCGAGGGCTGGGCTCCAGGTGCTAGCTCTGGCAGGGGTCCCTGCTGTCCCCACACTTTGTGCCCGGTGCTCCCCAGGGTGCAGCTCAGGACACTCCCCCGCTGCTGTGAGCCTTGGCTCCCAGCGCCCTGGGGCTGCCTCAGGGAGGCTGAAGTTCTTTCGTTCTGGGGTCCACCCCTCCAGCGGGCCGCCCCTCTGACCCGAACCCAGGGAGCAGAGCGCTTTCTGTGCTTTTCCAGGTTACCTTGAGTAGGAGAACTGCCTCACTGGGTCCCTTTGTGGGTCCTGTCTCTAGAAAGTTTATTTAGAGTCCTTACCTTATGAGTTTTATCAGAGAGCTCCTAAGACTGGATCCCTTCATGTTGCCATCTTGGCTCTGCCCCCCCATTGTTTTTTTTAATATTAAACCATCCCTATATATAAACCTAGATTACACCCTATTTGATGATCATAGTGCCTTATCCTAGTGATAATTTGGTATAATATATTTGGTAAAATTTTATTAAAAACAAATACTCATTAGGGATATTGTCTATAATTTTCATTATCTGTTTTGTCTCTTCATAGTTTAGGAATAAGCATCATGTTGTTACTTCAGAAGGAATTTGGCAGGTTTCCTTTAACTATCTTTTTCAAATATTTCATATAGAAATATAGTTGTGTTCTTTAAATGTCTAATGAAATTCAGTTTTAAATTCACCTGGTCCTAGAGAATTTTACTTACAGAAGATTACTTGTTCAATGTCTCTTTTCTCAAATGTAATTATTTAAACATTTTATTTCCTCTTCTTTCAAACTTGAAAATTTATATTTTTATAAATATTAATTTACTTCTCTTAGATTAGATTGTCAAATTTGTTGGCATAAATTTGGCAAAATACCTGAATTACTACTTTGTTTTCCTCCTCATTGGTGGTGATTTCATCCTTTTCATTTCTCATACTGGCAATTTATTTCTTTTTTCTTTCTTTTTGATCAGATCTCCCAAATATTTATCTTTTTATTGTCTTTTAGTTCATAAAACCCACTGTTAATTTTATTTGTTCAATAGTTTTCTTACTTTCCATTTTATTATTTTCTCCTTTTTCTTTCAGAATTTTTAATTTGGTATTTAATTGGGGATTTTTAATTTACTCTTTTTTCTAGATTTTTTTTGTTGAATGAGAATTCATTGATCTCATTTGCTACTCATATAAATATTTGGAGACTTAAAATTTCCTGAAAGAACTACTTTATCTACATCCCACAAATGTTGATTTGTTGTTTAATACATTCATTCTTTAATATTACGTTACTTAATTTCCAATTAATTTTTAGTTTTCCTTTCTAAGGCCCTTTATTTTATGCAATTTTCATTGGATTATGATCTCAATGGTAGGCATCTAATTATTTCTTGTTTTTTTGCATTTGATTATGGGGTTCTTGTGCTCTAAAACACAATCTTTTTTTTTCAGTATCACAGAGAAGTTGTATTTATTTCTATTCCCATTCAATTTTCTCCAGAGTTCTATTGAATCTTAGTTTTTTTTTTAAAATTATGCTCTCTCCTCCTTTACATACTTCTTGTTAATGCTTAGATTTAGATAATTCTGAGAGAAGGAGTTTGAGTCTCCCAATAATGAAGTTTTGCTGTCTGTCTTCCATTAAATCTTTATCCATCTCTTCTAAGAATCTTGATATTATACCATTTGGTGCTTATACATTTAGTAATGATATTAACTCATTGCCTATGGTAACTTGTAGGAAGATGTTGTTTCCTTCCTTATCTCTTTTAATGAAATCATTTCTTTTACTTTTGCTTTGTTTGGGATCCAGATTGCACCCCAGAATTTTTTGTACCTCAGCTGAAGCATAAAATATTCTTCTCTAGTCCTTTTACTTTTGCCATGTGTGTATCGTTCTGTTTCAAATGTGTTTCTTGTAAGCAACATACTATAAAGATTCTGTTTCTAAATTTTCTCAGCTATCCAATTCCATGTTGCGAGAGAATTCATCACATTCATATTCACAGTTTTGAATACTAATTCTATATTTCCTTCCATCATAATTTTCCCCTATTTGTACTATTTTCTTCCTTTTCCCCCTTATTCATCCTCGTCGGTGTTTTCCTTTTGACTTCTGTCTCCTTCAATCTGCTCGTGATTTTATCAACATGTCTCTCTTATCTTTTCCATTTCCCCTTTTATTTCTTTGATTTCCTTTTCCTTTCCCATTTCCCCTCCCTTTCATCACCCAATTTTTCTCTTTCCTTACCCCTTATCCCCCAACTTCCTTGTAGAGTAGGATAAACTTCTAAACCAGTTGGAAATGTATATGTTATTCTTTCTTTGACCCAAATCCGTTGAGAGTTAGATTTACTCTTCACTTATACCCTCCCTTTTCTACTTTTATATTAAGTTCTTTATGCTTCTTGAAATGGTGTTTTTTTTTGGTCCTCTGATACCTTCTCCTACTTCTTTCAGCATAATTTTTTTTTCTTTTCCCATATTACAATGGTTTTTAGTTGTCTTATACCTTCTTCTTCTATCAAAGTATACTCTTATTTTGTCCTGAGAGAAATACAATCCTCAGGAACCATAAACATCCTTAATCATAATTAATTTATGCTTACAACTTCTTTTCAAAAGCTAAAAGTTTTATCACATCACAATCAATTTATTCCCTCACCCCTGTTTACAACTGTTCTAAGAGAAATACAGTTCTTAAGAATTACTGGTATTGTCTTCCTGTGTAGACATGTAGATAGTATTGTCTTATTGATTAATATTTCCCCCATTCCATTAACTTTTTCATGCATCTCTTGAATCTTGCATTTGAAGAGGAAATTTTCTGTTCAGTTCTGATCTTTTTAATTAAGTAACTATTAAAGTTCTGTATCTCATTGAAATTCCATCTTTTCTCCAGAAAGAACATGCTGAATTCTTCAAGATAGTTGATTCTTGGCTGTAATTCAAACTCCTTTGCCCTCTGGAATACCATATTGCCTATGCTGCTATCCTTTAATGTTGAAACTGATAATCCTACATAATTCTGATTAAAGTTCATTGGTAATTAAGCTATTTCTTTTTTGGAAGCTTGAAGTATTTTCTTCTCTATGTGAGAACTGAAATTTGGTTACAATACTCCTTGGAACTTTTACTTTGGAGTTTCTTTCTGGGGGTGACCTATGGATTCATTCAAGTACTATTTTATCTTCTTGTTCTAGAATAGTGTGGTACCTTTTTCATGAGAGTTTGCTGCAATATGGGTGGTTTTTTAATGTGACTTTTAGCTAGACCCACAATTCATAAATTATGTCTCCCAAATTTATTTTCTAGGTGAGTCATTTTTCCTAGGAAGTACTTTACAATTTTTTTTCTATTTTTTCAGCCTTTTATTGTTGTTTGATGGAATCTTGATGTCTCATAAAGTCATCTATTTACATTTGTATAACTGTATTTTTTTTAGGATGTTATTTTTTTCAGTTAGTTTGTTTTGTTCTTTCATTTTGTTTTGTTTCCTTTTCTTCCTGATTAATTTTACTTTTTGATGAAATGTTTTTCTTATTCAGTCATTCAATTTTATTTTTAAAAATTATTGTTTCAGTAAATTTTTCATAATTCTCCTGCATAACTCTCATTTCTATTTCTCCAGTTTTGAGCTCTTTCAAGAAGTCTGTTTGAATTTGAGATCAATTTTTAAACTCCATTGTGGCTTCACATATAGGCATTTTGTCACTGCTTTCTTTTCTGAGATGGTGGTTTTATCATTCCTATCAGAATATTAGTAATCTATGCTAAGCACTCCTTAGGATTTTTTATCATTTTGATAGATGAGTTTTGCTACTGAGATATAGGATGTTTAGTCCCAAATTTTCCCCCCCTGGGGGCCTGGCCTTTATGTTCCCTGGCTTTATGATCTGGTATTTCCAGAGTTTGGGGTTTGTTGCCTTAGGGTAAACCAAGGCCACACTAAGGCTCAAACTTTGCTCTTAGAGCTGGGTTTGGGACCCTCACTGCTAGTCTGCCAAGCCAGGACCTGAACTGCACAGGGATGCTATAACTAAAAGTCTCTCACTGACTTACCATCTCTCCCACCCATACTGAGTTATATTCAACTTATATCCATAAAACAGATTGTTCTTTAAGTTCCTCTAAGATATCTCATTGAAAAGTTTTCATTTTTTAAATTTCTTTTGGGATCTGTTTAAGAAGTTTCATTCAAAGTTGTTTGGCGGAAAGCCCCTGTAGTTTCCTAACTTCATGCTGCCACCTTTTTTCTGGAAATTCCGATGATCACATATTTAGACCAGGAAAGAAATAGAAGTCATAGATGATAAAAGCCTGGTACAGTGGAAAGTACACTTATTTGTGGTTATGCAACTGAGGTTTAGCTTTACTTCTCTCTATTTATATGATATAGCCAAATTTCATCAACTCCCTGAATCAGAATTACTATTTATAAAATCTAAAAAAATCTGCTACAAAATAATGTTTAAGGTCCTTCTACATAATGACTTTTTTATCTTAATCTGGTTCAGGTCCTTCCTTTAACAAAAAAAGAACCAATGTCAAGAAAAGATGTTATGTTCAACATAACAAAGATAAGGAGAGTCAGGATTTTCACTAGGCCCCATGACTCCAGTTTCACATGAAAAGTTCAGTAAGTTTTTCACTTTAACATTCTTCCTTTATTAAACCAAAGTAATAAAGGGCACCTCTATGTGAACTAGATAGTTTGATTTCTTTCATAATTGTTTTACTTGCATTCTTATCTTGAATTGCCATTTACCAAATATTTTGCTTTAGTTACAAGGGTCACTATAGAGTAGTACAAGTTCATCCATGTTACTAGGAAAAAATCAACAATAAATGAACAAACAATAACAACAAAGAACTGAAAATATGTGCCCAAGGAAAGCTATATAAATGGATAATTTATGCTGATCAAGGTAGCATCATTCTTTATATTCTTTCTACGGCCATTTTTCCCTCCAAGAGCCCCATTTAAGATGAAAACCTAGGGCAGTCATCTCAACATTTTCTATTTAGTTTCTATTTTCCATTTAATTCTCCTGAAATCAGTCATGATCTCCAGAAACATCTCATCCTGAAGGATTACATCAACCTTGAAACTCATACTTCTTCAATGCCTTCACCCTAAAGCTTCTCACTCCCTCAGATTGGAGAAGATAGACAAAAGATATCAGAAAGCCTCTTTCAAATCCTTAATTTAAGATCCACACATAGCAATTGTTTTATAATTGCCCACATCATTACAAAACTTCATCATGCCCAGCACCCTTTCATGTTTTTTAAATTTAATGTCTCCACCCATTAGATTTTTAACTTATAAATGACCTTATTTTCTTCTTTTTACATCTTTGAAGGCTTAACATAATACTTTGCATAGAGTAGGTATTGTTTAAGTGTTAATTGTTAAGGAGGAGGAAAAGCCAAGATGGAAAAAAAAGCAGGGGCTCATCTTAGCTCTAATCAAAACCCCTCCTAAAACCTTTAAGTAATGTCATTAAATAATTCCTGGAGGAACAGAAGCAACTATATTATGGGATGAAATAATATTCCAGTATAAGATAACTAAGAAAGGCGCAGCTAGATGGAACAGTGGATAGACCACCAGTCTTGGAGTCAGAAGAATCAAAGTTCAAATATGGCCTCAGAAGCTTAATAATTTCCTAACTGTGTGATCTTGGGCAAGTCACTTAATGCTGTTACCTTAAATAAATAAATAAAAAAATCTAAAAAAAAAACCTAAGAACTCAACAGGAAAGGTCTATCAAACTAAGATGAGAATGGAACATAGCCAGGCATAAATCATGTCAGTTCAGACCTAGTCTCAGCACATTAAGAGTTTGGTAGCCTTGGTAGCCATTGAATTAGCATCAGTAGAATCTTATAAAGTTCTCAGTCCAAAGATTGTCAAGGAATTTAACAACTGATCAGAAGATGTGCAGGTGTCTGTTTGCTGATCCTGGGAATGGAACTTTGTTGCTTTGCTCATAACACAACTCTGGATCACACTCCTAAGTGGCAATTCCATAGCAAGGGAGAATACTAGGGCTTGTGGTCACAGTGGATCAGTATCTTCCTCACAATCCCAGTTCACAAAAAAGTACTTGGGCTCAGTCACAGTTTAGAGCACAGAAGTGTAATAGATATATCTCTCTTTAAACCATACCATTTTGAAAGAAATGAAAAGCTTCAGGTCCCTACAAGTGCAAAATTTGGGACAGTGCACTTCAGACACTGCCTGAGATACACAGCTTTGCCTAGCTGTGTGACATTGGGCAAGTCACTTAACCTCATTGCCTTAAATAAATCAAAATAAAAAAGAAAACTATGAGATTCAAAAGTTTGTGAAAGGATGTATGTTAAAAACTATCTTTGAAAATAATTGAAAAAATTTAAAAAGAAATTTTAAAGATACAATATGATTTGAATTAAAGCCAAAAAGAGCTCAGAAAGTAGTTTGAAAATAAAGTGAATGAGGCAGAAGAAAAATTGGGACAAGTAATGACAGGTAAATGGATTGAGGGGAAGGAGCCAAGATGTCAGCTTGAAGGCAGTAATTCCTGGAAACTTGTTCTCCAACAAACTCCAAAAGCCATCAAATTATGATGCAAGTCAAAATTTAGAGGGGCACAACCCATATAAAGACTGAGTGATACAATTTCCCAGTCTAAGACAACTTAGAAGTTCTGTGGGGAAAGGTCTGTTTCACTGGGACTAGGGGCTGGAAAAAGCTGCTGTAAGCACAGTCATAGTAGCAGTCCAGCCAAGTACCTAGATACCTGGGGACACGTAGGTTCATGGCAGAAGGGGCGGTTTCCAGACCTCTTAGACCATGGATAATCAGAAGAGCTTGAAGGGGTGGTCAGAGAAATCTGTCTCAGTAGACTGAGTGGAGAGTGAGCACCAGCCTAATATACACTGTAGTGAAAACCTTCAGAAGGAACTGGGGAAGCCAGCCTGCACCACCAGAGCACAACCCACAGACAGTAAGGGGATCAGGGGAGGCTGCAGCAGTCTCTGCTCTCCCTGGGGAAGGACTTAACTGTTTGCCCAAATCCAGGTTGAAGTCTGAGCTTCCACAACACCATAACTGAGCAGAGAGCCTCTTCACAACTCCAGGGCAGAGGGGAGCATCTGTGGTCATCCACATAACAAAGCATAGGCAAGAAAGCAGTCACAGCCTCTCACAAGACCTTGGAGTATTTAATGTACCTGTGGACTGTCCAAGAACCCCCAAAGCCTTGGAAGTAGAGTAGGCGGAGGAAATGGGTAAACAAAAGAAAAAAGAAGAATCTGACCACAGAAAATCTCTTTGGTCCTAAGGAAGCTTCAGAAGATGACAAAATTGAAGTTTCTTTACCCAAAACATCCAAGAGAAATAGGAAATGGGTTCAGGCTATGGATGAGCTCAAAAAAGACTTTGAGAAGCAATTAAGATAGGCAGAGGAAAAAATGGGAGAAGAAATTAGAGTGATGCAGATAAATCATGAAAATCAAATCAGCAACTTAGTGAAATAAATACAAAAAATACTGAAAGAAAATAATATGTTAAAAACTAGTTAAGGCCAAATGGAAAAGAGCAACAAAAAAGGCAAATGAGGAGAAGAATGGCCTTAAAAAGAAGAAATGGCCAGCTTGAAAAGGAGATATACAAGCTCTCTTAAGAAACTATCTCCTTCAAATGAAGAATAGAACTAAAGGAGGTTGATGACTTTGTGAGAAATCAGGAAAAATAAATCTATTCCAAGAAAACACCCCAAATTAGAATAAAATGTGAAATATCTCATTGGAAAAACAAACTGGCCTTGAAAACAGATCTAGAAGAGATAATTTAAAAATTATTGGGCTATCTAAAAGTCAAGACCAGGAAGAAAGCTTAGAGTTAATTTTTCAAGAAATAATACAGCACAATTGCTCTGAGATCTCAGAAACAGAGGATAAAATAGAAATTGAAGGAATTCACCTGTCACCTCCTTGAAAGAGAAATCCCCCCAAAAATCTTCCAGGAATATTATAGCCAAATTACCCAACTCCCAAGTCAAAGAGAAAATTCTAAATGTTGCCAGAAACAAGCAATTTAATTGCCATGGATCTATAGTCAGGATTACACAGGATCTGGTAGTATCTACATTAAGGACTCATAGGGCTTGGAATATGATATTCTGGAAGGCAAAAGATCTTGGTTTACAAATAAGAATCAGCTACCCAATAAAAGTGACCATCCTCTTTCAGGGGAAAAGATAGGCTATCAATGAAAGAGGGGACTCTCTGACATTCCTATTGAAACAACCAGAGCTGAACAGAAAGTCTGATCTCCAAATTCCGGACTCAGGTGAGCCACAGAGAGGGCAAACAAGAAGAATAATTATGAGGAACTTAATGATTATCAGTTTGCAATCATGCATGGGAAGAAGATACTGTTAACTCTCATTTTTAAGGGATGTTGGAAGAAGCATATATAGATAAGGCATATTGAGGAGCTGAATATAATGGTATAATATAGTAGAAAGTTGGAGTCAATGGGTTATAAAGGAAAGTAAGTACTGGGAGGAAGAGAAAGGAGAGGAAGAAGGGGCTAAGTTATTTAACATAAGAGCCAAGAAAAAGCTTTTTCAATGGAGCGGAACAGGGGAATGTGAGGGGGAAATGAATGAGCCTTCATATCATCAGAAATGGCTCAAAGAGGAAATAACATACACACTTAATAGGGTATAGAAATCTATCTTACCTAGAGAAAAATGAGAGGAAAGGGATGGGATAAGGGGGAATGTGGGGGTAGGGAAGGGGGAAATAGGTGATAGAAGAGAGGGACAATTGTGGGAGAGGTTGCTCAGATGCAACACTTTTGAACAGGAAGAACATGAAAGAAGAGGGAGAATAGAATAAATGAGAGTGAGAAGGAATAGAGTGGAGGGAAGTACAGCTAGTAATTGCGACCATGGGTAAAGTATTGCGGCAACTACTTTGGTGCACTCAAGCTAAAGAAGGCAATTCATTCCAAAGGCAGAGCCATTGGAATCTGAACACAGACTGAAGGATATTTTTTATCTCTGTCACTAATCTTGAAGTTTCTAATCTTTTTTGAGGGTATGGGTGTTTATGTTTCCTCTCACAACAAGATTATTATAATCAAATAAAATAAACAAACCAGAAAAAGAAGCAGCCAAAAAAGAAGAATTGATGAGCTCAATGATTTTAGAAAACTAGTAAAGACTTACAAGAAATAATGAAAAGAATAATAAGCAAAACCAAGACAATATGTATGAAGTGACAGTAATATAATTCTTTTAAGAATGACTTTGAGGGAAGAAGTTACTTTTTGAGATGTTTCAAGGCAATGGGGTTAAGTAACTTGCCCAAGGCCACATGGCTAGGTAATTATTAAGTGTCTGAGGCCAGATTTGAACTCAGGTACTCCTGACTCCAAGACTGGTGTTCTATCCACTGTGGCACCTAGCCTCCCCAAAGAAGTTATTTTAACTATTGCAAGTTTCCAACTTAATTTTAAAGGATATATGAAGAAAGATGCTATCTGAATCCAGAGAAAATAATTGATAAATACAATTATGTATAGCACAATATCATATATTTATTTATAAAACATAGATGTATAAATGCCTATTTCTCTTTAATTGTAGTCATTACTAGGGTGGAGATGAGTAAGAAAAAATTAATTTACATGATAACTTTGTTGTGTATTTGAGAGGAATAGTAAGTTGTACAAAATAGCTTCACAATCTTGTATGCAATCATGTTCAATTTATTGTTATGAAAATGTCTGTTTTATTTTATAAATTAAAAATAAAATTTTAAAAATGGTAAGAAAAAAGAGGAATGAGTGTTGTGCAAGAAAATCATGAAAAAGTGTCAATAGCTTTATAAAGGACACAAAAAGTTACCAAAGGAAATAAACCTTAAAAACAAATAGTAAAAGAGGTTAAAAGAACCGAGAAGAATGCTTTGAAATAAGAAACGTCTAAATGGAAATAGTGGTACAAAAATTGACTGAAAAATACTTATCATAATTGTCCAAAAAGTAGAATTGGTACAAGAGCTTGTTGAAGAAAATAATTCCCTAAAAATTAGAATTAAGTAAATAGAAGCAAATTATTTTATAAGAAATTAAGAAACAAGAAACCAAATTAAAAAAATAGAAAAATGCTAGAAGATAATATGAAAGTTAATATCAGTAAAACAACTGCCCTAGAAAATAGATCTAGAAGAGATAATTTATAATTTATTGGACTGACTGAAAGCCATCATTGTGAGGAGAACTGCTTTGATATTCTAGAGAGAGTAAAAAAAATGAAATTTTCCATTGATCAACTTCTTGAAAGAGATAACTAAATGAAAATTTCCAGGCACATTGTAACCATATTATAGTGCTCCAGGTAAAGGAAAGAATGCTGCATTCATATAGGGAAAAAAATTAAAATTTATATATATATATATATATATATATATATATATATATATATATATTTATAGTAGTTTTTTTGTAATGACAGAATTTTAAACTGAGGGGATATTAGTATATGAATATTATGGATTATTATGGATTATTATCTCTCTATATATAATTTACATATATACATATATGTAGATGGATAGAGCAGATGTGAGTTGAATCTTTAGGGATGCTATCTAAGAACATAAAATTAAGGGGTGAAAGGGGAATGTATTGGGAGAAAGGAAAAGGGAGAAATTGAATGGGATATCTTTTCTCTTTTAAAGAGACAAAAAATAGCTTTTACAGTGGAGGAAAACAAAGAAGAAGTATTTGTGTGGTGGTGGTGGTGGTGGTGAAATGAATGAACTTACCTGTCATAAGAATTGACTCAAATAGGGAATAACACAAACTCACAATTGGATTTAGAAATTTGTCTTATCCAACTGCAAAATAGGAGAGAAGGGGATAAGAGAAAGGTGGGGAGGTGATAAAAGGAAGGGCAGATTGGGAAAGGCAATAGACAGAAGCAAAATACTTTTGAAGAGGAGCAGGCAGAAAGAGAGAGAAGACTTAAATGGAATTAAATGGATAAAAATGCAATTAGCAATTATAAATGTACAAAATGAAACAAGTTTCTTTTATAAATATATTCTCAAATATACAGAGAACTGAATCAAATATATAAAAAATTGGAAACTTCCATATTTGATGAATGATTAAGAGATATGAACAAGTTTAACATTAAGTAAACAAAGCTAGCTATAGTCATATTAGAATGTCCTCTAAATTGTTATTGCTGGTGGAATGCAAATTGAAAGAATTCTGAGGTACTAACTTATACATATTAGATTGGATCATAGGACAGAGAAAGGAAGAATGAAAATTGTTGAAGAGGATGTGAGAAAAATGAGATATTTGTTATATGTTTGGTGGAATTTACTGTTCAATCATTTTTAGAGGAATTTGAAGATGTGCACAAAGGTGTATAATAATGTGCATTTTCTCTGACTTAACAATGCGGGTATTAGGTCTGTATCCGAAAGAGAATTTTTAGAAAGGAGAAATATTTATAGTAGTTCTTTTCTGGTGACAGGAAAGTGGAATTTGGGGAGGTGCCCATCAATTGAGTCATGATTATCAAAATTGTCCCATGTGATTGGGGTGGAATAATATTGTGCTATGAGAAATGATGAACAAGATGTTATCAGAAGAAACTAGAAAGACTTACATAAGAAAAGTGAAATGTACTGTGTATACAGTAATAGCATTATTTTAGTATGATCATCTCTGAATTATTTAGCTAATTTCAACAATATAATTACACAAGACAATTTTGAAGGATTTACAATGAAATGCTAAGAAACAAAAAGCTAATACAATGTTTAAATTCAGAGTAATGCATACTTTTCTATAACTTCTTTCTTGAAGGGTTCTTTTTGGGAAGACGTTTATGGTTTCTTTCACAATATGACTAAAATGGAAATATGTTTTTCATGGCTACATATGTATAATTTAGATCAACTTGTTTGCCTTCTTAATGAGGAGTGTAAGGGGAGAGGAAGAGAAATAATTGTATACTCAAAATTTTTAAAATAGATACAAAAATTATTTTTGCTTTTAATTCGAAGTCATAAAATACTAATAATTTTTAAAAAGCTCTTTGTTGAGTAACAGATCACATTTCACTTACTAAGACCCATCCCTACCTAGCTGAAAAGATATAAATATTTTCAATTCATAAGTCAGAGTGTTCAGAATTAAATGATGCTCAAGTGATGATCCCACTCTGAAATCATACACTGTTTCTACTAACTGGGATCTTTCCTTCTTTGTGTAAAGAGTGCCCAGCATCTGGGTCCCTAACTTTTTCCATTATGTTTGATCCAAACGTGGAATAATGTTTTAAAACAGCATGGAACCTGGAGTCAGAAATTCTGGATATGAATTTCAGTTGATATTTTTTAATTATAAAACCATAGGCAAACTTTTTATTTTCTTTATACTCAGGTTGTTAAGAAAATGGGGACAAGGATATAAACATTACTACTAAAATGTTAATATTTGGAAATCGTTTGTTAACTTGAAATAACTATATTAATGTGAATTATCTTTTTTAACCTACAGTTTTTGTAGGTTAACTCATTCCCTTTGAGTTCTCCCACTGATGAACTTAATAACCTAGATTTCTACTTATCCTTTAGATTCTTCTGAGAGTTCACCTACTTTTTAAGATTTTCTCCATTTTTATGTCTTTCATGTTCTCCTCTAGTAAGTTTGTCTGCATCCTGACCATCTCCTGTCTGTCTAATACAGTTTCAAATCATCCTCTATCTATTCTGTTTTTCATTCCAGCCCTCACTGTTAATATTTTCAAAGAATAACTTTTCAGTAGGTTCATAAGAACATAGTTTTTAAAATTGGAAAGTACATTAGAATCATCTAGTCTAATTCAGTGTATTTAAAGCTGAGGAAACTACATCCTAGAGATAATAAATGATTTGTCAAGATGGCACAGGTAATGAATGATATGAAATTTCAACCACTGTTCTTATGAATCCATGACCTTTTTTTTAAACCCTACTTTTAATTGGGAGTAATACCTCAGTTTATACAATGTGTGGAAAAGACCTTGGCTTTGTAATTTCCTTTGTAACATAATTTTGCACTGTCTAATTTAGGAAGCACATTTGCAGATAATTGCATTAATAATAGTGAAGTCATTATTATTACTCTTTGAACATGAGACAGTTCTCTGAAGTCAAAATAATAAAGTGCTCCAACACTAACCAGGCTTCCATTTCACTCATTTTGTTTACATAAGATTCTGCTCTTCACTTTTGCATTAATTATTCTTTCTAGACTCCTTGCTTTGCTTGTCTCATGTGGGGAAGAGACAGGTAACAAGACATAATTAAATCTCTTCTTGTCAGCTGATGGAATCTTTTCTGCCATTTGCTGTGTGTGTGTGTGTGTGTGTGTGTGTGTGTGTGTGTGAGCAAACTTATATGCCATCAACTTTCCTTTTATGATAAGATAAAAAAATGTAATGGCCTCATTAATTTAGGATAATAGATTTTGAACTGAAAAAAGGCACTTAGAAATCCTTAAGTCTAAACTCATTTTAGAGAAAGAGGAAGTCAGTCCAGAGAAGAAAGGAACTTATAACTGTCCTCAAGGGATTTGCCTCTTCAGCTGCATCAGGGGTGATACAATTTAAAGGATTTATTTGTTTGAGAACATTCCTAAGTGATTAAGATCACATAATCTGAATCTGCTTATATGGACCCATTCTCATTAATACATTTCATGATCATTATGATGATTCATTTTGTGCTTTGACATAAGAATTGAGGTCTTTACTAGTTTGTTGAATATATGTTCATAATCTTCTCCTGTTCCCTAACTCCTATCTTGAGTGAATTCCATCTAGGAATGAATTCCTCTGGGCTTGTGATTGGTGAGATGCTTTTATATTTAGTAAATTGAAGACATGATTGTTATTCTTTAGTCAGGTGCTTTTTGCCCCATTGCTATATGCATCTTACTTTCCCCATTGAGAGTTATAAACAAATAAATTGCACCATTGCATATGGAAAGGGAATGTTCCTGTGACCTCTCAGATGGAAACTCCTTTCCCAGCTAAGTCCTCTATTTTATGTGCTATCTCTCCCTATTAAGTTGTGAATTACTGGAGGATGGCGACTAATTCCTAATTTGATATCTATGTCCCCGGAAATTTGCAGTGTCTAGCATAAAATAATTAATTAATAAATGCTTTTCAATTCATTTCATTCTTTCTTACTTTTTCTAACTTTTGAAGCAAATGTTATCTATCTAGATTGAACTCAGATTTCACGTGCTCCCAAAAGGACATTCTAGACACTCCTAACACAACTACACACTCCCAATATGAAAAAGTATATAGATAGATAGAAAGATAGATAGATAGATAGATTCTTACTATGTATCTATGTGTATATATATATATATATCCAATCACATGTTAAAATGACTTTTATTATTTACTTCTTTAATGTTTTGAATTATAAATTATATTGATATCTTCCTTCTTTCCCCTATCTAGTTTTTGAGGCTATAAATAATCAGATATAGGTTATTACAAGTGCAGTCATATAAAATATTCACTTAGTCATTTTGTACAAGAAGACTCAGATACAAGAAAAATAATGAAAGAAAAAAAGTGAGAAGTAGCATGATTCAGTCAGTATTCAAATAATAGCAGATCTTTATCTGCAGGTAGAAATTATATTTCATCATTAGTCCTTTGGGATTGTCTTGGATCGTTGAACTGTTAAGTCATTTGTGGTACTTCATCATATACATTTGCTGTTATTGTGTACAGTGTTCTCATGGTTCTGTTCACTTCACTTTGCATGAATTCATGCAAGTCTTTCCAGGTTCTTATTGAAAGCATTGTGCTTGTCATTTCATGTAATTATTTTATATCACAATTACACACTGCAGTTTGTTTAGTCATTCCCTAATTGAAAGAGATTTTTCAATTTCTAATTTTTAGCCATCACAAAAAGAGAAGCACTACATACATTTGTATAAATAAGTCATTCTTCTCCTCCCACTTTTGATGTCTTTGGAATATGTACCTAGCAGAGGTATTGTTGGATCAAAGTGTATGCAGTTTTATAGCCCTTTGAACATAATTCCAATGAGTTTTTCAGGATAATTGAATCAGTTCACACTTCCATCAATAGTGTATTAGTATTCCAGTTTTCCCAAATCCCCTCCAGGATTTAACATTTTTCTCTTTTTTGTCCTTTCAGACAATCAGATAGGTGTGAGATGAAATTTCAGAGTTGTTTTAATTTGCATTTCTCTAATCATTAGTAATTTAAAACATTTTTCATATGACTATAAATAGCTTTGATTGTTTCAAATATGAAAACTGCTTTATCATTATTTTTACCCATTATCAATTAGGTAATGACTACTTTTTTATCAGTTTGACTAATTTCTCTTTTTATTTGAGAAATGATGCTTTTACCAGGTAAAATGATTAACTTAAGCATAGAGACATTATAAATACCAATGATGACAGCAGTGTTTGTATGTTTGTTTTGATCAAACATCATATGCAGATAAGTTAAAAACTGGGCACAGAATTAATATCACTGGTGATAACAATTTCTAAGTTTATCTGTATTCCCCTTTTTGCTTCTTTGCATCATAACTATATATGAATTCAATTTGGTAAGAGAAAACTATGATCTAATCCATTCTTGAGGGAAAATAGAGGATTATATCTCTCTCTAGCTCATCTTTGTCAGTTTCAACAGGATCCAGTACTTCATTTACTCATTATATTGATAATTCACAATCATTCCTCACAGTATTTGAGAGGAAGAATGTTTGTGCCCTTCATTTCACCTGGATTTAATTTACCCATGAGTCATAGAATGTTAATCTTAGATACCTAAGAAGACTTAACTCAAAGGCCACCTCCAATACTTGCCTAATCACCTAAATCAGACACCTTCTTTCCTTTTTATCTTCCTTTAATTTACTGTTAGATTCCTTTATGATGTTTGAAATAGCATGTCTTTTTGTCATAATTGTGGTTGTGCACGTCATGTCATGTCCTCCATTAAGGTTAAAAGCTATTATATCTTTTCCTTGACTGAATAAATTAATGATGAAATAAAGGAATCAAAGGCAAAGGTTAACTTAAATGAGGGCAAATTGTCAGCTTTGTCCACAATCAAAAGCATCCTTTTTTTTGGAAATAGGAGGGATCTCATAAGGAACAATTCATATAGACAGTGCAAAACTAGGGGAAAGAACTAATGGGTAAAAAGCTTCATTTAAGCCAAACAAAATTCTAAACTTTGGGGATCCAGATAGAAAAATTCAGTCCCTATTTTCATTGTACAATTGAGGGAGATAAACATAGGCATTCAGCCACATGTATGTTAGAGATCATAAGATACATTGAAGAAGTTGATAGCAATGTCTGTGTTTCCTTGTGGTAGAATGGGATACCTTCTTCCAATTGAGTTAGATAGCTAGTGACAACTTTGCAGCTTGTCATAGGAAATGAGAAAGTAAGCTTAAGGTTTAGCTGACCACATCTCTCATAATTTGTTTCCCCAATATTGATATGTGTTGTGTATGGATGCTGAAGGGTCCTATAACACAAATAATCCTGTCAAAGACCCTGATAAATAATCTTCTCCCACTGTTCCACAGACTGTAATACTCTAATGAAAATTTAAAAAGGAAAAAAAAAACATGAGATTCATTATGCAATGTCCCTCCAAATCTCATTGTCAACACTCTTTTCAGGAACAACATTATGGTAGGGGTAACCAGACCCTGAACTAGTATTACAAAATTCAGAAGAATTGATGATGCATTGACTTGGCAAGCTCTTCCACTTTCAAAGTTCATGTCTTCCAGCAATTATCTTAGATGTCTTGGCATTTCCACTTATTTTGACCTATGTATCATTATACCAGTATAATTCCATGAATTTGCACCCTAGGATTCCTATCAAAACTGGGTTCATTGAAAGTAGCTTTATTGCTCTTTCCCCAGCAATATTTTTCATAGCATCATAAATTGATTGCTAGATGACATATCAATGGCTTTCTAGTTCCATGCTCTCTTTTTTAAGGATGAGGAATCTGAGACCCAAGAAAGAAAAGTGACTTGTCCAAGGTCATACAAAGAACGTAAGTTATTTGAATCCACAGTCAAGGTATCTTTCTTTTATAACACAGCAGGTTTCAGAACTATTAGTCATGCCTCTGATCAACATGACATCAAAACACTTTCTTATTATTAAGGTAATTTTCTGACTAGTGCCAAAATACTTAAACTTTTTATTCTCTCTGCCTTGCTTAAGATATCTGGCTGAAATTTAGAAGTAATTAATTGTTTTTATTTTCACTTATCCCACAGAAAGGTGAGATGCAAGGACAACTCCCTGACATATTTTGTGCATTTTTGTTCTCATCCCTGTATCACTTTAATTCTGTGAGTTATTTAATTGTGTTCAAGGAGAGATACCACAAAAAAAACCTGTGGACCAAGGAGATATAAAGATTGAGACAAAGTCTGATTACTCAATCCTGATCAAATCCTTTCAAAGACAGTGAAAGTAAAGGGTATAGCATGTGAATGCACATGTATTCATATACATATATTCCCAGTATAAGAAAGTCACCTACCTCATACTCTCTAGTAATGTTAATATCTATCTCTCAATAAATACCTATTCCAATTAAGCAATAATGAATTGTCCTTTTTGAGGTTGAAAAAAGTTTATTTTATTTTTCTAAAATGAAGATGGGAAGATATAATAGCTTACTCTTTTTCCAATGTATTATATAATATCCAGCACATCTGTGATACATATCTGAGTCAGGACAAAAGGAGTTACATGAAGGCCATATGTATTCCAAAGAATCCTAATTTTTAATCCCATACTGGTTCTCATTCCCTGATCACTTTCAAAATGGCACTGTTTCAGAGGCTCCTTTAGAGTTTCTGAATTCACTCCAATGGGGTCTTCTGGAAAACAACCTTCAAGAAATTTTTTAAATTGCTTGATTAACAATTGTTTAATTGTTAATCCATTTTTTGTATTTTGAATCTCCTTTATACTTTAAAGAATTCATGAGGTTTCCAAAATAAAATTCAAATCTCAATCAGGACCAATAAACTTCAATGTGGGCCAGAAACAGAAATTAATCAAGCATGAACATCTAAAAGTCTCATTCAGAGGAACTGAGGAAGTTGGGAATAAAAATCTAATGAAAATTTAGGCAAATTCCCCTTTCATACTAAGTGAAAAAGAAGTTTTGACTGATTTCTCATTTCCACAACAGTGCCCATAAGTCTTCTCTTTGACTAAATCTCTTGGAAGAGTAAAAACCCATATTTATCCCTCCAAGTTCTCTTACTAGGTATTGTCAATACCAGTTTTCCCTCCTTTCTGGCACTTATGTATTCCCTGATAAATTATTTTCTATTCAGTTGAGCAAGTGAAGAAATTGTTTTTCCCTGCATCCAAAAATTCTGTGTTGGGCATTATGGATATCCAGAACAAGAGGCTACCTTTACCTTTATGATGCTGATGCAGTGAGAACACCAAGTCTGGCATCAGGAAGACCTCAATTCAAATCTTAATAATTACCTATCTGTGTGGCCTTGGGCAAGTCACTTAACCCCATTTGCCTTTCCAAAAAAAAAAAACCATAAAAAAAAATAGAAAATATGAAATAGCTCATTGAAAAAAAACTGATCTGGAAAACAGATCCAGAGAGACACTTTAAAAATTATTGGCTTACCTGAAAGTTATGATCATGAAAAAAGCCTTGACTTAATTTTTAAAGAATTTCTACAGGAAAATTGTCCTGATATCCTAGATGCAGAGGAAAAAATAGAAATTAGAGAATGCACCAATCTCCTCCTGGAAGTTTCAAAAAAATAACCCCCAGGGATATTATAAACAAATTCTACATCTCCCAATTCAAAGAGGAAATATTACAAGCAGCCAGAAATAAACAATTCAAATATCATGGAGCTATAGTCAGGATTGCACAGGCCTTAGTAGCATCCAAATTAAAGGCTCTTAGGGCTTGGAATATGATATTCCTTAAGGCAAAAGAGGGTAAGAGATGAAAATTCAATGAAAGATGGTAATTTCAAACTTTCCTGTTGAAATGGCCAGAGCTGAACACAAATTTTGATCTTCAAGTACAAGAACTCAGGTGAAGCATAGGGAAGGTGATCAGGAAGGACTAATTATGAGGAACTTAATTATTTTGAACTATGTGTATTCCTGCATGGGAAAATGATACTGATAAGTCAGATCAACCTTCTCATTTATTATAGTAGTTAGAAGCATATTTAGACAAGGCACAGGAGGGAGCTGAATATAAAGGAATAATATAATGTAAAGATGAAGTCAATGGGCAAAAGGGAAATGGGAGAAAGGGAAAGGAGAGGTAGAAAGGATTAAGTTATTTCATGTAAAAGAGTCTAGAAAAAACTTTTGCAATGGAATGGAAGGGGGAAAGTTAGGGGGAATGAATGAATCTTCATTCTCCTCAGAAATGGCTCATAGAGGAAACAACATACATAATAGGGTATAGATATCTTTTACTTTAGAGGAAAAAGGAGAGGAAATGGATGGGAGATGGGAGAGAGGGAAGGGAAGGGGGATGTAGATGATAGAGGAGAGGGTAGATTAGGAGAGGGTGGTAATATAGAGCATACTTTTTTGTTTTGTGCAAGGTGGTGGAGTTGGGTGGCCTACCTGGGATCATGAGACTGAGTGTTTGATGGGTCTCTGGGGTGGGATGTGATCTTGTGGTCTCCTGGCCCCAGGACTGATGCTCTGTTCCCTGTCCCACCTGACTGCCCCATAGCACACTTTTGAAGAAGAACAGAGTGAAAGAAGAGAAAAAATAAAATAAATGGGAGTGGAGAGGAATGGATCAAAGGAATTGCAATAAGCAATAGCAACTGTGGGAAAAAATATGGAAATATCTTCTCTGATGATAAAGAATGCAAACCACCTCAGAGATAGAGCTGATGGTATCTGAACAAAGAAGGAAGCACATTTTTAGCTCTGTCTCTTACCTTATTTCTCATGAATTTTTTAATTGTTGTGGGGGGAGGAGCTTATTTTAGTAATGTGTAAATAAATAAATAAAAATGTAAATTTGAAAAAATTAAAAAAATATTTGCCAATAAGAAGCCTTGTCAGAATCATCATGACTGTTAATTTTTTATCTGAGGTTTTCTGAATCTATTCTTTAGCATAATAATAAAACCTTGGATTTTGCTTCTTAAAAATAATAATCCAGCAAAATTGCATTGAGATCCTGGAAACAGAGTGTAAACTAGAAACTGAGGATATCTATTGATCACCCCCAATAGAGATCTCTACCCCCCCCCAAAATAAACTCCCAGGAAATATTATAGCCAAATTCTAGAATTCCCAATTGAAAGAGAAAATACTGCAAGAAGCCTGAATGAAGCAATTCAATTATCATGGTGCTATATTCAGGATTACATAAGATTTGACTTTGTCTATAATAAGAGTTCATAGGATTGGAATGTGAAGTTCTGGTAGACAAAAGAACTTAGATTACAGTAGAAAATTAGCTCCACGGCAAAACTGAACATCATATTTCAGGGGAAAAGATTGACTTTCAATGAAACAAAGGGCATTCACACTTTCCTGTTGAAATGACCAGAGCTGAACAGTAAGTTTGATCTTCAAATACAGCTTTCAGGTGAAGCATAGAGAAGGTGAATGGGAAGGGCTAATTATGAGGAATGTAATGATACTGAATTGTGTGTATTCCTACCTGAGAAGAGGATATTGATCATACTCATATGAACCTTCTCATTTATAAAAAGTAGTTGAAATGAGTATATATAAACAAGGCACAAGGGAGAGCTGAATATGAAGGTACAATGCAGTATAAAGATGGAGTCAATGTGTGAAAAAGGAATGCACTGGGAGAAAGGGAAGGGAGAGGTAGGATGGACTAAGATATTTCAGGTAAAAGAGTCAAATAAAAGCTTTTGGAATGGAATCAAAGGAGGAATGTGAAAGAGAATGAGTGAGTCTTCATTCAGTATTACCCTAGAGAAGAAAGGAGAGGAAAGGGATGGGAGAAGGAAGACAGGGATGGGGGTGGTGTAGGTGATAGAAGAGAAGGATCATTATGTGAGAGGGTACTTAGATACAATATGCTTCAGAAGAGGGACAGGGTGAAAGAAGAGAGAGAAAGGGGAGAACCCCTATTTCATATTTTCTTCTACTTTTTCATTCTTTTGGTTTTGTTTTATTGTTTCTTGATTCCTCACGAAGTCATCAACTTCCCTTAGCTCCATTCTACATTTGAAGTTGTTTTCTTCAGAAAGTTTTCTTATGTCCTTTTCCTTCTGGCCAATTCTGCTTTTTTAAGGTATTCATCTCTTCATTAACTTTCTGCACTGCTTTTTTCCATTTTACCTAAACTAGTTTTTAGCATGTTGTTTTCTTTGGCAATTTTTTTTTATCTCCTTATAATCTGCTGACATAGTTTTCATGATTTTCTTGCATTGCTCTCATTTCTCTTACCAATTTTTCCTCTACCTCCCTTATTTGATTTTGAAAAATCTTTTTTGAGCTCTGCCATAACTTGTGCCTTATTACTATTTTTTATGGAAGTTTTGGATATGGATGCTTGGACTTCATCATCTTTTGAATGAGAGTTTTGATCCTCCATAATAACAAATAATTATCTATGTTAAGGTTCCTTTTTTCCCTGTTTACTCATTTCCCCAGCCTATATGCTGGTTTTGAGATGCTTCTTGAGATTTTGAGTTGTTATTGGAACACCCCTACAAGGACAACTTTTCATCCAATCCCTTATGAGAGGGTCTGACTGCTCTCCTTGCCTGTACTCTGGTATGTGGATAACCACAGGCCCTCCCCTCTGCCCTGGAGCTGTGATGAGGGTCCCTGCTCCACTATGATATTATATGAACCCTGGATCTGAATATGGGCAAAGCAGCAGATTCCTGCCCCAATGATAGCAGAGAGATCTATGCAGTCTCTTCCTACACCCCTTATCATCTGTTGGATGAGTGCTCTGGAAGCAATGGCTGGGTGGCTTTATAGGTTCCCACACAGGGGCTGTCTTGATGCTGGTGCAGGCATGGGCTTCATGTTCACTCTGTTGCAACAAAATTCTCCAAGCTATCCTCCAAGTCTTCCCACATGATCCCTGGGCCAAGAGGTCTGGAAACCCTTCCTGCTGCCAGGGATGCAGGCACCTTGAGGCTGTTCCTAGAAGAATGGAGATGGTTTGTTGCAGCATGGTGGAATTTGTCGCACAGGCTATGCGGAGGATCCTTCCAAACCAGGTCCTGGTGGAACTGAACTTTCCTAAGGATCCACCAAGTTGTCTTTGCCTAGAAGATTTCTTCACTTAGTCTTTCTGTTTGTTCTGCCCCTCTAGAATTTTGTTGGAGTCATAGCTTTACAGCTGTGGAGAATTTTGTGGAGAATATCTGTCTTCAGGAAACCATCTTGACTCCAACTCTCCATAGCTGAGAATAATAACAGAGATTTTACATTGTACAAAGTTGCCCTTGATAGGTAACCAACAAACATTTGTTCACAATAATGAAGATGAAAGCAATTAATGGTCAACTTTTATCAAGAAGTAGGTAAGCCACAGTACCTTATGGAATAGCAAGTTTCCCAAGATAACTTGCAGTGCTTCTAGCCTTTCCCTAAAACTGTAATATAGAAAAGTTTCCCTTGTGGAGATGTGACCTGTTGACTTCCTCTGCATATCCTATTAGCTTCTCAGCAGCCACAGTTACTGGAAAGAACATTCTCAAAATAATAAACTCTGTCAAATAGCCCATAACAGAGATAGCTATGGTTTAACCATTGGAAAAAATGACATATTTAACAATCTGCTTTGTTGCTGTATTCTATTGACCTCAGGATCTTTTCTAATTTACCCCTGAGACCTTGGCATCCTTGTTATTTTGTGAATTCTTTGAGAGCTGGGATTGAGTGCTTTGGTGCTTGCCTACCCAGAACATAGCTATTTGAACATGGTAAACACATAGTGATTTTCACTAATTCATTCATTCATTCATCTGTTCCTCTCTTCCACAGCCAACCTCTCATCACAATTCTACCAAAAGTATCATAGAAAATGTGTCTTCTAAATGAAGATAAATCAGTCTTTGCCATCAGGATGTCTGTTCTTTGAACCTACACTTCAGGTAGCTTGTCCTTTCTTTTAAATATTTCACCTTATGTCTCCTGGTTAATGGTTTTTGTTTCTTAACTTGTGATTTTTAATGTATACTTAATCCGTAATCTTTGACACAATCTCTCTGTATCTAAGTCTCTTAGTACCTAAAATTGGACTGGTTGATCTCAGATACCTCTTGCAGCTCTGAAATATACAATTCTATGATGTTGCGATTCCTGATTGCTGACCATTGGCTTCTATAGGAACCCATATTACAATGATTATGCCTGCCTGAGGGCATATAATTTATTTGTGTATCTTTGAATGGTCTCTTAGTAAATACATAAAAAAATTGCTATATCAGTAAAATATACTATTTTTCCTATTGCTGAATCCAAGAAGAGAAAAAAATATTTCATTTATTTTTTACCTTTAATCTTAATTTCTCATACTGAAAAGGACTAATTTTTAAACATGTTAAACACAGATGTGTATATACAATAACATGACTGTTCACCACTGATGGGAGGTGGTAGATAGGGAGGGTAGAAGGTAATTTTGCAACTTAAAACTATATATCTATATCTTTATATGTATATGTATGTGTAGGTGTATGTATATATGTGTGCATATATATGTGCATGTTCATGTGTATGTGTATATGTATATGCATATGCATATGTATATGTATATGAATGATGTAAGAAAACTTTAATAACATGTTTTAGGAAAAATAATGTATCATTCATAAAAAAGAGAGCAAGAAGAAGAAGAACCAAACCACTTAGTTTCTTCAATGCTATATGTCATTGACCTGTTGATTCCCTTTTATCTGGAAATGGATTTGTGTAATGATCCCAAAATGAAAAATCTCCATTAACCTTTTTCACATGCCTAACTCATTAGATTCCTAAAGGAATTTGATTATTCTGCTTTGTAGATTTATGTGCCAAAAGTTCCCTTTTAAATTTTTATTTAGTAACCTAGCATACAATTTAAGGCAAAGAAATTCTTTCCTTTGGTTGGGGAATTGCTTTGAGCTTTTCACAAATATGAGAAGTGTGAATTATGTGAAAGATGGCTTGAATTCACACTAATAGTTAGTGACCTCTGGCTCACAGGTGATGTTCAGAGGTGCTCACAGTATACCTGGGCCAGTTCCTTTTACTCTGCTAAAGGAGGGCATGGAGAAAACCAGGCCACAGACTGAGATTTTTACAAATGTTTTATTAATGTGTCCCTTGACTGTTCATTTTCTAAGGGTTTACAAATACTTTATCAATTATTAATGGTCTTGATACCTAGTTGTTTTTTTTTTAAAAGAACCCTTAAAGTTATAATGGCTATAGGCATTGAATAATTCACACCCATTGCCACTAGCTACTAAGCTAATGCCTTTTAAAAGATAAGGTTATGGTAACAGGCAATTGGATTTGTTTAGCTATAGGGCTTTTTTATTTCCCAAAGGGTGGGAAGTATAACTAGCAGGAAAGGTGCATGATCCAATTGTTAAAATTAGAGGCTGATGTTCTGGTTTTTGTGCATTCCCCAATGAGTGTGTTTCATGACCTTGTGTCACTGGCAGAAAGTCATTCAATAATACACTTTTATGACATTTTAAGATTTTTACAACTTTGTTCTTTACTGATTTTGAAATGAATTATTGAAGATGAACTTAGCCATCCATCTATTAGTGTTTCTTCTTTCTCATACATTAGACATCACTTTGGATCAACTGTTCTGAAAGAAGCAAAATTCTGCTATAATTTAGTTCTTGGTAGATGGTGTTCCTTCCCCTTCCTTTTCTCCTTTTAATGAGGAACTCTACTCCTCCCCCCAGAAACTATAATCATTCAAATAATCTATATTCATATTGTTTGGAGAGAATGGAATTATTCAAGTAAAATTGAAAACTCTATAAAGATAATCTTGTGATGAGTTTCTTTCACAAAACAAAAATACCTAAGATTGCTTTTTTAAGGATTTAACCAGTAAATGATTATCTTCCATCGAATCACCATGCATCAGTGCATTTGTGTACTGTGTCTTTAGATTTCCAGCAGATCCTAGCATAATCCATTATATAAGACTCTATCAAGTAGCACTTGTAACATAGGGTAAAGTAGACAAGCAAGTAAAACTATCCATGTAATCAAACTCTTTTAAAAAAATTAATTACTTAACTTTTTTATCTGTATGCACTTGTATATTTTTGAGTTACAAAATTTCCTTCCCACCCCCTTCTCCTTACTGGTGAAGATTTAGATTAGCATTGTACATACATGTTTCTGATAAACATGGTTATGGATTAGTCATTTTTGGTATGAGAGATAATTTTTATGGTGTTCATAAGGTTTTGTTTGTTTTTCTTCCTTTGGATGAAGATAACATTAACCATAGCAAGTCTAATATGGTTTTCCTAGCTCTGTGAACTGCTGAGAGGAGAGGTTGATCATGTCACAAGGTTGTTGTTGAGGTGTATAATGTTCTCATGTTTCTGCTCCCTTTGCTCAGCCTCAGATTATGCAAGTCATTCAATGCTTCTCTAGAGACTGACCATCTATGATTTCTTATAGAACAATAATATTCCATAGTATTCATGCATCATAACTTATATAGCCATTCCCCAATTGATGGGCATACCCTCAATTTCCTGTAATCAAATTCTGTAAATAAACATTAGTCCATCAAATAATTATTTTCATTGGTTTCCTTACTTGCCCTGATGCCCATGCAAACAAATATGGACATTGAAGGCTAATTTAGAAATTTTATCACAGAAGTCTGGGTTCTGTATTCTCTAACCTTCAATGGCCAAAGAAATAAGTACAAGAGGGGAGATTTGAACTAAGGTTCCTGAATCTTGATGGAGTATTGTATTGACTATGCATCTTTTTGTTCATCTTGAAGTTATCAGATTATTATTCCTCCTTATAATTTTGTATGTTTTGTCCAATGGAAAAAACAGAATTTATTTCATTCTAAAACATAGCTCATTATATTCAATGCTTCCAGAGATTTGTTATATGCAACTACAATTGTTATTACTTCTATGGCTTTCTAAATTTTTTAATTGGCTAGATGTGAGAGAAGTTCAGTTCACTTTTCTTCAAAAGGTTCTACAAATTTATTATCCCAAGAGGTTAGAATTTTAAAAATCTTCAATAATATCACCATGTAATTGTAATTCTTTTTTTTAGGCTTTTTCAAGGCAAACAGGGTTAAGTGGCTTGCCCAAGGCCACACAGCTAGGTAATTATTAAGTGTTTGAGACCAGATTTGAACCCAGGTACTCCTGACTCCAGGGCCGGTGCTTTATCAACTACGCCACCTAGCCGCCCCGTAATTGTAATTCTTAAGGAAGATTACTGATTAATACAAGATGAAATTAGAGAATTAATGGATTGCTATATATCTCACTTAGGAGCTACTAGGTAACTCAGTGGATAGAATTATACTTGGAGACAGCATCCTTCCTCAGACACCTACATTGTTTTTCTCTAAGCAAATTATTTAATTACTATCTGCCTCAGTTTTCTCATCTATAATATGAGAATTAGAATAGCACCTGCCTATCAGAACTTTAGAGAGGATAAAATAATTTTTGCAATGCATTTTGCAAAGCCTAATGTGCTTTATAATTGCTGTTTACTATTAATTTCTTTAGTTCAATTTTAAAGTAGGACTGTAAGTTTCTGATGACTAATACTACAAAAGGCCAAAAGGCCCTATCAAATTATTGTCCATGGAGAAATGATTTTTTTTGGCCACAGACACTCATGTTAATAAAGTTGAAGAGCAGGGATGAGTTTAGTGTTATTGAAGGTTATATATATATATATATATATATATATATATATATATATATATATATATATATATATATAATGTATTCCAATGAAATAAGGGATCAATGAAGAAGTAGCTAAATGACTAAAGCAGATGTCCAGGTGTAAAGTGCTGCAAAAACCCCCCAAAATCAAAAAGCAATTCCATATATCAGAAAACTCTTCAGAAGGATAGGTCACCCAGTGGAATAGCAGTAACAAGTTCAACATGCATTCACAGGATATTTTTCCTTGGTGTCACCCACTCCTATTTTATCCCCTATTTATAAAATTGGCTGAGAAGAGACTTTCATATAATCCTTTGAGTTAGGCCTCAGATGTTTCTTGTCAGTAAACTTTTATTTCTAAATTCGTGATAGTAATACTATACAGAAATCTTTCCCAAGTCCCACTAGTTATAGAGTACAATTCAGTACAATAAAAATCTAGCTTGGTTACTCAAATACTTAAAACCTTTAAGCACTGTCACACTGAATCAGACTCAGGAATTATTCCATCCATTCTGTTTTCAAAAAGGAACTTAGGGGAATGAGTTGCTAAAAGATAGAGCTGACTTCTCAGCCAGGAGTCTCACATGCTACTTTACATTAAATGTAGCATTTAATTCAAATCCATAAAAACTCTTAATTTTTAAATGTAGACAACTTATATCAACAGATTGTCTATGACAGAATAGGTTTCTTGGCCTCCATAATACATAATGACTTAATGACTGTTTAAAAATACATAGAGGAATCATATTCATTAATCACCATGATCAGCACTGGAAAAAACAGAATGATCCCAATTAGATAATCAACAATTTATTAAACATTTACTAGGGGCAAGGAATTGTATTGAGCATAGAAATGAGAAAAAAAAGAATAAAAACAAAATTTCTACATTCAATTTTTTCCTCCATCTCTCTTATATGATTTTTGCATTTCTTTTTAAGTTTTTCAAGAATTCTTTTTGGGCTTGTAAAAATTTAATGGGAAGGGATTTTTTTTTGACTTTTTTGTTTTTAACTGTCTTCTTTTGAATATTAACAGAGATCTTCTTTTACACTAAAGTAACTATCTATGGTTAGGTTCTTTTTCCTTGGCTTTCTCATTTTTCTATTTATTCTTACTATGTAGCATTTTAACAATTTATTATTTTTATCAGGTTTTAATCCCAAGTTATTGGTAATATTGCCCTAGACCTCAGGTGCTCATTACTGTTATTTTATGAATTCTGTCTGGAAACTCAACCTCAGAGACTCCTCTCCTCCCCTGAGACATTGTTAAGACCCCCTATCACAGTGACCACAAAATATTCTTACTTCCTTGGGATATTGAACTGTGATCATTTCTTTACCAGAGTCACTGCCCAGGATCACTGTTTTGGTCAAAACTTCTAGGCCTGGTCTCCAGAAACCAAGGAGACTAGAGGTGGAGGGGGTTGATAGTGAGATTCCTATACTCTTCCTTCACTCAGTCAACTATTATTCATTAGATGAAAATTTGTGAGATGAAAGTTAAGATTAAATTTCTTGAGTCCTAGTCTGTTTCCTGATAAAATTGCCCAAGCGACCTACTATTTAGTAATTCAGTGGAGTCAGCTTGGATGTATCTATACTTAATTCAGGTCAAACCTCAGATTCTAGAAGTTGTTATTCTTAGAGGAGTAAAGCTGCTTTACCACTATTTTTGCTGCTCTACATTCATTTTTTTCCTAGCAATTTTATGAGGAGGAAATCCAGAGAGCTTGGAAATTTCTGACCCATTCTATTATCTTTACATAATGCCAATCCCTGGATTCAAGTAATAATGTAATTGTGAAAACAATATGCAAATTACTATATCTAGGTCCCAATTTTCTTTCTGATTGTGGAGGAAATCTAGAGTGCCTGGAAATTTCTGACTCACTCTACTGCCTTTCCAAAAGGCCAGTCCTTCTATTCAAGCAGTTCATAATTTCATGGTGAAAACAATAGGCAAACAACTTTATCCAGGTTTCAGTTAGTGGCAGAGAAGCATCCTCTGAAACATCATTTATTCAAATTTGTGCTATTTGAAGTTATAATACTATAAAATATTGTAATTATTTACATTCCATTGGAAGCATGAGTATAAATTCAAATAAATTGACCACTTCAAAGTTTCATCATTGATACTAATTGGAATCTAACCATATTGTACATCTAAGTATATATGTGTATATACTGTTATCATCATTTTTTTTTCTAACTTTGTGCTCTAACCTGATCATATCAGAGCAGGCCAGATAAAGAGTGCCAATAACCAAGAAGTAGTTTTATTAATTAGTTTCATTATAAGAAATGATTTAGAAATATTGAAATTTCTCTTGACTGAAACACTGCCATACTGTAATTCATACAGATATTGCATATATATATATATATATATATATATATATATATATATATATATGCATATATGGATAAGGGAGGGAGAAGGTGGATCATAGAACAATCAGGGTTGGGACTTCAGAAATCTTCCTAGGAAAAGGAAACAATGGATGACAATACCTCAATTTTAATAAATGGGACCATCAAAGTAGGTGTTTTCAAGTTGCATGAGAATAATCAAATTGATTTTATAGTCTTGGGGGAGCATATATAATTTTGGCTTGAGTACAATACCTGTTATACTGATTTGCTTCATTGAAGAACGAAAAATGTAGGTCAGGGAAGGAATGCTTTAATGAATTATCCTGGATGTTTTTGTTTTCACTATTTCTAAGAACCAGAGTCTATCTGTGGAAAGAAGCTCTAGAAATTATTATTATTATTATTATTATTATTATTATTATTATTATTATTATTATTGAACTCAAATATGTTAACCGATATAAAAGTATAATTATTTTGACAATGAACTTATGCATTTTGTATATTTGTTTGCACACATGCATCTATACAAAGGGAAATGTGTATATATGTTGTTAAACACACATACAGCTATAGCCTGATTAATCTGACTAATGAATCCTCTTAAGTAGTTGGTGTTTGAATTTGTACTCATTTATCCAATGGACTGGAATCAATTACAGAATTGTATAACACATTCATACATATGTGTATATAAATGAGCATATGTGTATATAGTATAAATAGAAGATTATTTCAGCAGTAAGTCATGAAGAATGAAGTTAAAGTGGGGGATAGAAAGAAAACTATCTTGCAAAATGTAGGGTATACATTTTTCAGAAAACCAGGGAAACTGGGAGGGAGATGTGTGGAAGAAGAACATGATAGGCATGATCTATAACCAATAGAAAAGAATAAAGTTGAGAGATGAATTATTATGTAAAAGGGAGGGAAAGAAGTGCAAAGCTTCTGGATTTTAGAATCATTGAAGCATAGTAAACTGAAAGTAAAGGTATGTAGGAACAGATTGTGAAAGAAAATGAAACCAAAGGAGGGTTTTATTTTTTATTTTTGATGCAACTGAATTTTATTGAAAAGGAGACCGGGATAATTAATATTTCACTTTAAACTAATCATTTTGGAAGCTTAGTGGCATGGGAAGTAGACCAAGAAGAAACATAAGAAAGGAAAACAAAATTTGCAAACAATGAAAAAGTACAGACACAAGGTGATGATAACCTTCACTATGATCATGTCTATGTGACAGAAGGAACTTCACATCTAGAAATAAGATTATGTGAAAAACTAAAGAGAAATAACCAGAGCAGGGACTTCAGAACAAGTAAGATTCTGAGGTTTTGATATTCTAATTCACAACATTCCAGAAACTAGGGCCAGAAATAATATATTGAAACTTTAAAAAGTTTCTCAGATCCAAATTGAGATAAAAGACTAGAAAGCTCAGACCACTAGTAGTAGTAGTAGTAGAGAAATCAGAATAAAATAGATTTGCCTGTAGAGAAACTTACAAAATCTTCCTTGTTAGTCTTCAAAATCAGGCACTTGATAATGCAGAAAAACAACAGAATGAAGAGACTTCCAAACATGCCCAAATGAGGCATAGAAATCCCTGTGAGTAGTACTACATAGAGTGAGAACAATGTTCCAATTTAGAAAGAAGATCTAGAAGAATGAATAAAAAAGTAACTCCATCATTAAAAAAAAAAGATTATTATGGTGACAGTGAGGTTAAAGAGATGAACTCAGAACAAGATGACATCAAATCCTTTAAAAACAAAACCTCAGAAGAAAAACAAACCTTGAAAACAAGTTCAATAATAATTCCTTAAAAATGATGTATGAGCAGGATTATGAGAAGATGGTAGAGTAGTTCAGAAAATATTAGGAAAACAAGCTCACAAATAGTGTTGGGGGTTTTGACACCCTTTTCTCTGGAGGCCAGAACAAACTTGTACTTATTAAATGAGGTCTTAGGCTTTGACTGTGAGTGAGGAGGAAGTAGTATATACTATGACATTGCATAGGGCCAGGTACTCTGTTGACTGTGGACATAAATAGTACAGTGGAGTCCCTGGCTTTGGTTCCAGAGCAGAGATGTGAGCTAAAGTTTGCAGTCAAGGGAGGAACCTTAGCTAACAATAGTTCTCTACACCATCTCACATTATTCTATGCCAGGAGACCTTACCCTTGGCATAAGGATAGAGAGAAATGCCTAAAGTCAACCCTGGATAGAATTCAGAAAATAGCATTAAGGAGGATCAGGATCCTGGGGCATCTATCCCTACACCTTGGAACTACCGTCTGACTTCAGACTAAAATAAAAATGAATGAGGAATGGAGAAATAATCCAACCAGGGATAAATATACATTCCAACTCTAAAAAGAAAAATCATGGTCAGAAATCCAAACAGATTTTTTGAAGAACTTCAAAAAGACTTCAAATATCAAGTAAAAAACAGGTGGAAAAATTAAGAGGGGGATGTCATATAAGAATTCCAAAAAAAAAAATTAATGAAAAGTCAAATAATTGAAAAGCAATTCCAAAAAACGTAAGAAAATATCTCCTTTAAAATTCAAATTAGACAAGAGAAAGCTAAGGATGGTGGTATAAGATTCCAAGAAATAAGAAAAAACCAAAAGATTTAAAAAAATAGAAGAGAATATGAAATATCTTATTATCCAAACAACTGATCTGGAGAACAGATTGAGGAGAGAAAATAAGATTTGTTGTAGTATCTGAAAGATATCATCAAAAATGTGTTTTGATACAATATTATAAGACATTAATGATAAAAAATTGCCCTGAAGTTCTAGAATGAGACAGGAAAGTAGAAATATATTTTAGAAAATTGTCACAGCACAAAAAAGATACCAGTATAGAAATGTACATAAATAAAATAGAGAAGTTTCAAATCTCCCAGATTAAGGGGAAAATATTATAAGTAACACAAAAAAGAAAAAGAGTACTGTTAAGTTAGAATCAGGAAAAAAATACCTACAAGCTTCTGTATTAGAAGACCAAAGGACTTGAGGCATTATATTTCAGAAAACAAAATGTTGACATTGTGATCACAATAACTTACCTAGAAAAGTTGAGTAAAATCCTGAATGAAAATAAAAATGGATATTTAATCAAATAAGACTTTTAGATATTTTTGGCAAAAAAGATCAGAACTCAAAGGAAAATTCAAAATAAAAAATCCAGGAGAGACATAAGGTACACATTAAATATTAATTATAAAAGATTCTATAAGGTCAAACTGTTTGGTTCTTTTATATGAAAATATTAAAAGTATGCTTAAGATTTTCATCATTACTTGGGTAGTTTGAAAGACATACACAGGCTGAGCTTACCAGAATCTGTTGGTTCTAAAAATCACATTGGATGTGGAAATATCATTATCTTACAATAATGATAGGTGAAAGGAAGAATTTATAGAGAGGAACAAATAGAGGTGAGTCTGGGTAGTGCTGTAACTATGCCCTCATGAAAACAAGGTTAAACAGAGAAATATACATATTTAGTGGTATAAAAGACTCCTAAAGTTATAACAAAATAAAAAGTGAATGAAATATGGGATACGGAACTTAACAGGGTTGGAAGAAGTGGAAATAGGGGATGAAGGAGAGGGCAAGGGACTCATAGGTGTAGACGTATTAAGGAATAGCAATGCAAGGTAATGAATAAATGTAAGTAAGATGCATAGGAGGAGATTGGATAAGGGGTTAGATGTATAAATAATGAGGAAAAATAGAATGGAGAAAATACACAATTAATAATCAGAACTTTGAATGTAAATGGGATGAACTAAACAATAAAATTTAGAAGGATAGTAGAATGGATTAAAAATGCGAATTGGACAATATATTGTTTACAAGTAAAATGAAAAATGAAAAATATGGAGTTAATAAAGTAGCAAAATGGAAATCATTATGTTTCAGCTAATTCATGGAAAAGCAGGGGAATTAATCAGGATCTTAAACAAAAAAATGGAGCTAAAATAAATTTAATTAAAAGAGATAAACAGGGAAACTACATTTTGCACCATATCATTCAATTTTTTTAATAAATGCTCACAATAGAAATAAAAGCAGAAAAAGTAAATTGAAGGAATTAGAATGAGAAATATGTAATTTTTTTTCTTTTTGCAGATTTTGTGATGATTATTTAAAAGAATCCTAAAGATTAAACTAAATATTAGTTGAAACAAGGAACAACTTTAGCAAAGTGGTTGGATATATCATATATTGCCAACAAAATCCAGTAAGAAAAGATGCCTTGAAATACCTCTTTTTAGGGTAGCTAGGTGGTGCAGTGGATAGAGCACCAGCCCTGGAGTCTTGAGTTCAAATCTGATCTCAGACACTTAAAAAATATTGCCTCTCTGAGTGACCTGGGGTAAGTCACTGAATTCCATTGCCGTGTGTGTGTGTGTGTGTGTGTGTGTGTGTGTGTGAGAGAGAGAGAGAGAGAGAGAGAGAGAGAGAGAGATTATAACTATAGACAGTATGAAATATCTGCTAAAATAGACTCAGAAACAACATGAACATTATTATATATTTTTTGGTCCTTTATTTTCAAAAACACTACACCATCGGGGAGATGCCATAACAAGCACATGAATGGCATTTGATTGAAGAGAGACTGGACAGAGTCACTAGCCTCACTTTCTTCTTCAGAATCATCTGGTTTCAGTGACCAGATATGATTTAGGAAAACTAGAGATGGCCATGGATGTGAGACAATCAGTATTAAGTGGCTTGTCCAAGGTCTCACAGCCAGTGAGAGTCAAGTGTCTGAGACTGGATTGGAGCTCATATCCTGACTCTACCACTGCACTACCTAGTTGCCTATATATAAAACACTATATATATATATATATATATATTATATATATATATAATATATATATATATATAATATATATATTAAAATTTAAATAACTGGAGAAATATTTACTGTTTATGGGTAGACAAAATTAATAATTTTAATGATTATTTTACCTATTTAATCTATTTATTAAACATCCCAATTAAGTAATAAAAGACCATTTTTATTTAGTGATAAAAAATAATAAAAAATTCCTTTGAAAGAATAACACATCAAACAAGTCAAAGAAACTACTGAAAAAATGAAAAGGAAGTGGGTTTAACAGTAGTGGATTTTAAACTATTTTAAAGGTAGTAATTCCCACAACTTTCTGGTGCTATATAAGAAACAGAAAGATACAAAATTAGGAAAGAGTTGGCATGCATTGCATAGTAATTAACTATGAGAATAAATGATTGACAAATGTAAAGATTTAAGTTTTTGATATAAAAATTCATTATTTGATAACAACTACTGGGAAACTCATAAAAACAATCTGGCAGAAATTTGGTAAAGATAAATATTTTAAACCATTCCCCAAGGTAAGATAAATAACTCTAAAGAATTGTAACTCTATAAGATAGAAGAATATACTTAGTCAGAAGTGAAGGATACTCAAAATTTTCTATGAGTCAGATAGAATGATATAAAAACACTTCCTCCTTAAAAAGGAGTCAGGAAGGAAGAGGCAGGGGGGGATTGATTGAATGGGGTAAATCTCATTACATTTAGAGGTACAAAAGGCCCATCATAATAGAGGGGAAGAAGGGAGAAGAGAAACACATGAATCTTCTCATCAGACTTGGCTTAAAGTTACCTTACACAAACACTTAGTTAACTTAAAAACATCTTAGCTTTCAAGTATTAAAAGAGTGAAAGGGGAGGGTTGACAGATACAAGGAAGGGGAGAAAAAGGGGAACTAACAGAAGGAGCAGATGGGGAAAGAGAATGGGGAAAGAAAAGGGAGTGAGTGGATATAGGAGGGCAAACACACTGAAGGAGGTGGTTTTCAGATACAAACATCTGGGGAATATGGATAAACAGGGAAAGGGGGAAATACAAACAGAGGGGAGATAGCATGGAGGGCAATAAAAAGTTAGTAATTATACCTTTGAATGTGAAAGAGATGAACTCAATATAAGCAAAGAGAACAGTGGCTTAAAAAAACAGAATGCTACAATATGTTACAAGAAACTCATTTGAAGCAGAGAGATTCATATAGGGTAAAGGTAAAAGGTTGGAGAAAAATATATTTTGTTTCAGCTAAGTGAAAAAAGCAGGCATAACAACCCTTATCTCAGACAAAGCAGCTGCAAAAATAGATAGTATTAAAAGAGATAAGGAAGGAAACCATATCCTCCTAAAAGTTACTATAGGCAATAGAGCAATTGCAATATTAAATATGTATGCACCCAATGGTATAGCATTCAAATTCTTAAAGGAAAAGTTAAAAGAGCTACAGAAAGACTTGGACAGAAAAAACTTTACTAATGGGAGACCTCAACTTCCCACTCTCATATTTAGATAAATCTAATTATAAAATAAACAAGAAGGAATCTAAGGAGGTAAATAGGTTTTTAGAAAGATTAGATATGATAGACTTATGAAGGGCAATGAAGAGCCATAGAAAGGAATATACTTTTTTTTTTGGCAGTACATGGCCCTTGCACAAAAAAATGACCCTGTACTATGAATTGCAGAAAGACAGAAATAGTGAATACACCTTTCTCAGATAATAATGCAATAAAAATCATATGCAGTACTGGGGCAGGGAGTTATAGACCCAGAACTAATTGGAAAACAAATAACCTCATTTTAAAGAATGAGTGAATCAAGCAATAAATTGTAGAAGGAATTAATTATTTCATTCTAGATAATGACAATAATGACACAACTTACCAAAGGCTATGGGATGCACTCAGGCAACTTTCAGGGAATATATTATTGTTTTAAATGATTACATGAATAAATTAGAGAAAGAGGATATCCATGAACTAAATATGCATCTAAAAAGTTAGAGAAAGAACAAATTAAAAAACCCTACTTAAATTTCAAATTCTAAATTCTAAAAATTAAAGGAGAAATTAATAAAACTGAAAGCAAAAAAAAACTTTTAAATTAACAAATAAAGCTGAGTGGATTTTATGAAAACACCAATAAAATTGCTAAATCTTTGGTCAATTTCATTAAAAAAAAAGAAAGAAGAAAAACAAATTGCTATTATAATAAATGAAAAAGGTGAATTCACCACCAATGAAAAGGAAATTAAAATAATAATTCAGGATTATTTTGCCCAACTCTATGCCACTAAATTTGACAACCTAAGTGAAAGGGATGAATATTTACAAAACTCAAAGTTGCCCAGGTTAAGTGAGAGGAGTTTAAATACCTAAACAAACCTATCTCAGAAAAAGAAATTCAATAAGCCATCATTGAACTCCCTAAGAAGCAAAATATTTTAAATAAAATCATAACAAAATTTGTCCACCAAGTTAACACAAGGATAATACATTTTAATCAAGCAGGATTTATCTCAGGTATGCAGGGCTGGTTCAATTTTATGAAAGCTGTTAGTATAAATAATTATATCAACAAAAAATCTATCATTATGACTATATTGAGATGCTGAAAAAGCTTTCAAGAAAATACTGCACCCATTCCTACTAAAAACACTGGAGAGTGTAGGAATAAATGGACTGTTCCTTGGAATAATTAGCAGTATCTATCTTAAACCATTAACAAGCATTATATTCAATGGGGAGAGGCTAGAGGCATTAACAATAAGATCAGTGCTTAAACAAGGATGCCCATTATTACCACTATTTTTCAATATCATATTAGAAATTTTAGCTTCAGCAATTAGAGAAGAAAAAGAAATTGAAATAATTAAAATTGGGAAGAAAGAGACAAAACTCTCAATCTTTGCAGATAACATGATGATATACCTAGAGAATCCCAAGAAATCATCCAAAAATCTCCTGGAAACAATTAGCAATTTTACCAAAGTTGCACAAGGATATGAAATAAACTCTCATAAATCCTCAACTTTTCTATATATGACTATGAAGATAAAGCAGGAAGAGCTAGAAAGAGAAATCACATTCAAAGTAACCTCAGACAATATAACTTCAGACCTGGGAGTCTATTTTCCCAGGCTGACTCAGAAACATTTTGAAAACAATTTCAAATCACTTCTCACACAAATTAAATCAGATTTAAATAACTGGGCAAACATCAACTGCTCATGGATAGGTCCAGGCAATATAATAAAAATGACAATTCTACCCAGACAAAACTACCTGTTTAGTGCCCTACCAATCAAAATTGAAAAAAATAGCTTAAAGAGTTATAAAAAGTTATAAGTAAATTCATATGGAGAAATAAAATGTTAAGAATTTTCAGGGATAAGGGGTTGTGGCACAGTGGATAGTGCACTGGCCCTGGAGTTAGGAGTACTTGAGTTCAAGTCTGCCCTCAGATATTTAATAACTTCTTAACTGTGTGGCCTTGGGCAAGCCACTTAATCCCATTTGCCTGGCAAAAATCTAAAAAAAAAGAATTTCCAGGGATTCAATGGAAAAAAGTGCAAAAGAAGGTGGCTTGGCTCTACCTGATCTAAAATTATATTATAAATATAATCATCAGTCATCAAAACTGTCTAGTATTGACTAAGAAATAGAGTGGTGTGCCAGCGGAGTAGACTAGGTGCAATAGCAGGAAATTATTATTGTAATCTGCTGTTTGATAAACCCAAAGAGCCCAGCTATTGGGATAAAAACTCTCTCTTTGATAAAATCTGCTGGGAAAATTGGAAGTTAGTATGGAAGAAACTTACATTACACCAACACCTCACATGCTATACCAAGAAAAGGTCCAAATGGATACAGGATTTAGACATAAAAGACAATACTAAAGCAAACTAGAAGATTAAGGACTATTTTACCTGTCAGTTCTATGGAAAGGGAAGCAGGTTATGACTAAGGAAGAGATGGAGAACATGACTAATAACAAACTGGATGATTTTGATTACATTAAATTAAAAATGTTTTGCACAGAGAAACCACTGTAAACAAGATCAAAAGAAATGTAGTAAAGTGGGAAAATCTTTATAACTAATGTTTCTGACAAAGGACTCATTTATAAAATATACATAGAACTGTGTCATTTTTTTAAAACCATTCCCCAATTGGCAAATGGTCAAAGGATATGCAAAGTCAATTTACAGTTGAGGAGATCAAACCAATTCATTGTAATGTGAAAAATTGTTCTAAATCATTACTTATTAGAGAAATGCAAATTAAAGCTTCTCTGAGGTACCACCTCACACCTCTCATACTGGCCAATATGACCAGAAAGGATAATGATCTTTTTTGGAAGGGTTGTGGGAAATCTGGCACACTATTACATTGTTGGTGGACCTGTGAACTCATCCAACATTTCTGGAGAGCAATTTGGAACTATGCCCAAAGGGCAACAAAAATGTGCATACCCTTTGATTCAGTAATACCACTACTGGGTGTATACCCTGAAGAGATGATGAAAAAGGGTAAAAACATCACTTATACCAAAATATTCATAGCAGCCCTGTTTGTGTTGGCAAAGAAATGGAAATCAAGTAAATGTCCTTTTGGCTTACAAAACTGTTCTATGAGAAACAAGGAAGGATGGGAATTCCTGGAAGCCTAGAAGGATTTGCATGAACTGATGATGAGTGAGATGAGCAGAACCAGAAAAACTCTGAACATTCTAACAGCAACATGGGACAATGATCAACTTTGATGGACTCGCTCATTCTATCAGTGCAACAATCAGGGACAAATTGGGGCTGTCTGCAATGAAGAATAATATCTGTATTCAGAGAAAGAACTGAGGAGAGTGAACAAAGTCCAAGGACTATTTACTTTAATTTAGAAAGTTGTAATATCTTATCGTATGGTCTTGAAATCTCTTATACTTTATGCTTCTTCCTTAAGTATATGTTTTCTCTCTCATCACATTCAATTTGGATCAACATATACCATGGAAACAATGTAAAGATTGGCAATTTACCTTCTGTGGGGGCTGGGGGAAGGGAAGTAAGATTGGGAGAAAAATTGTAAGATTCAAAATAAATAAAATCTTTAAGAGGAATAAAATAGTCAAAAGAATGAAAAAAATAAATGATGATGAAATATTTAATTTGAAAAAAAATAAATGACCTGGCATATTGATTCAGGAAAGAAAATTTAAAAATTATTTGACCACCTGAAAGCCATGATGAAAAAGCAAGGCCCTTGATATTTTTCAACAAATTAATAAAAGAGAAAATGAAAGAATACATGAATCACCTTCTGAAGGGATCCCCAAATTAAAAGTGCCATACATATTATAGTAAAATTACAGAGTCTCTAGATTAAGCTGAAAAGTTTTCAAGCAGTCAGAAATAAACAAATCAAGTATGATAGAGTCATGATCAGGATAACAAAAGATTTAGCAACTTCTAGATTAAAGCATCAAAGGACTTAGCATATGACATTCCAGAAGGGAAAAAAATCTTGTATTAGAACCAGGAGACAACTACTCAGAGAAAGCGAGCATACACTTTCAGTAGAAGAAAAATGGAAGTTCAATGGAATAAAGGACTTTCAAATTTTCCTGATGAAAAAAATCAGAACTAAACAGAAAATTTGATTTTCAAATGGAAGATTCAAGACAAGCATAACAAGATGAACAGTAATTGTAAATCATAAGGGATATAATAAAGCTAAATTGCTTGCATTCATACTTGGGAAGATGATATTGGTAGCTCATATGAACTTGCTCATTATCAGAATGGTTAGAAGGAGTATAAATAAATATATATATATATATATATATATATATATATATATATATATATATAGAGAGAGAGAGAGAGAGAGAGAGAGAGAGAGAGAGAATGCTTAAGGAGTTGAATATGAAAAGTTGATAGCTTTACAATTTTATATAAGTATTGAGTGAGCAATGTAGTGGGACAAGGAGAAAGAAAGAAGTAGAAGTAGAATGGGATAAAACATCTCCCATAAATGAAGCACTTTTATAGTACATTGAAAGAGGAAGGATATGAGGGTGGGGTAAATGAACCTTAATCTCATTAGAATTTACTGAAAGAAGGAATAGCATATAACAATTGATTGTAGGGTGTTGGTGTACTCTAAAGGAAAGTATCAGGATAAGAGTATAAGAGAAAAGGAACAAAGATGGAAGGGAGGGAAGATTGAAAGAGGTAATAATCAGAAAAAATTCTGAGGAGTGACAGAGTAAAATGAAAAATAGAATGAATAAGGGTGAGGATGCAGGGAAATAAAGTTAGAATTATTAGTGTGAATATAAATTTGATTCAAATTTCTGATAAAGACTCCATTTCTCAAACATGTAGAACCAAGTTACAATTATAAATATAACAGACATTTCTCAATTAACAAATGATCAAAGATATGAAGAATTTTCAAATGAGGCTATCAATGTTATCTGTAGGCATATTTAAAAACTGTTCTAACTACCTATTGATTGCAGAAATGAAAATAAAAATAATTCTGAGGTATTACCTTATATGTATTAGATTGTTTAAAAGGGCAGAAAAGGAAAATGACAAATGGAGGGGAGGTAGGAAAAATGAGACATCAATGCACTTTTGGTGGAGCTCTGAACTGATTTAACCACTCTTTATTACAGTTTGGAACTATGACTAAGGGACAATAAAACCATGCCTACCTTTTAACCTAACAATGCCACTACTAGGTACATATGTATTTATTGTTAATCAATCAATTAATTAATTAATTTTCATCCATATGTACATTCATTTTTTTTTTTACATTTTTTTTTCGCAAGGCAATGAGCTCAATTGGCTTGCTTAAGGCCACACAGCCGGATTTCAAATCATGTACTTCTGACTCCAGGGCTGATGATCTATCCACTGTACCACTATATGCACATTTTTAAGTTACAAAATTTCCTCCCACTCTGCCTCATCAGCTTCCTCCCCTCAGCAGTGAGCAATCAGGTTTGTATTCTATATACATATTTTTTTCTTTCTTAACATTTATTTATTTTGAATAAATACACATACCACAATATGTTCAGTCATTTCCTACCTAATGGACATTCTCTCAATTTCCAGTTCTTTGTCTCTACAGTCAGAGCCTCTATGAATATTTTTACATGTAGGGTTTTTAACCCATTCTCATGATATCTTCAGGATACAGACCCAGTAGCAGTATTGTATACACATTTTTATTGTCATCTGGGCATAATTTCAAATTGCTCCTCAGAAATGTTGGATCAATTGAGAACTCTACCAACAGGGTATTAGTGTCCCAGAATTCCCACATCTCCTCCAACATTGAGCATTATCCTCTTTGGTCATATTGGTTAATCTGAGAGGTGTGAGGTGATGCCTTAGAGATGCTTTAATTTGCCTTTCCCTAATCAGTAATGATTTAGAGAAACTTTTCATATGACTATGGATTGCTTTGATTTCCTCATCTGTAAATTGCCTTTGTAAATCCTTTGACCATTTTTCAATTGGAGAATGGCTTTTCTGCAAATTTTACTCAATTCTCTATATATTTTAGAAATGAGTCCATTGTCAGAAACACTAGCTGTAAAAAAATGGTTCTCACTTTACTACATTACTTTTGATCGTGGTACAATTTTGTTTGTGCAAAAGATTTTTAACTTAATGTAATCAAAATTTTCCGTTTTTTTTAGAAAATTCTCAATCTCTTCCTTGGTCATACATTGCTCCACTTTCTGAAGATCTGATGGATAAACTTCTCCTTGTTCTCATAATTTGGTTATAATATTGTCTTATTTGTCAAAATCCTGTATCCATTTTGACCTTATCTTTTTATAGGGTGTGAGATGTTGCTGTAATTCTATTTCCTGCCACAGTATCTTCCAATTTCCCCAGCACTTTTTATCTGGAGGGAGTTCTTATCCCAGAAACTGGACTCTTTGACTTTACCAAACGATTGATATGACATTTCCTGCTGTCTCTTTTGCACCTATCCTCTTCCACTGATCCTCCTACATATTTCTTAGCCAGCACCAGTAAATTTTGATAACTGATGTTTTATAATATAATTTTAGATCTGGTAAGGCTAAGCTACTTCCTTTTGTATTTTTCATTAAATCCCTTGATATTCTTGACTTTTTGTTGCTATACATGAATATTCTTACTATTTCATTAACCTCACTGAAGTAATTGTTTGGAAGTTTTATTGGTCTAGCAATAAATAGGCAATTTAATTTAGGTAGAATTGTCATTTTTATTATATTAGCTTGATCTATCCAAGAACATTTGATATTTGCCCACTTATTTAGATATAATTTTATTTGTGTGAAAAATGTTTTAGAGTTGCTTTCATAGAGTTTCTGCATCTGCTTTGGCATGTAGACTCCTAAGCAATCTATATTGTCTGAAAATTATTTTAAATGGGATTTTTCTTTCTAATTCTTGTTCCTGTACCTTGTTAGAAATATACAGAAATGCTGATGATTTATGCGGGTTCATTTAATATCCTGCAACTTTGTTAAAGTTGCTATTTGTTTCTAGTAGTTTTTTAGATGACTTTCTAGGATTCTCCAGGTATACCATCAGCAAAGAGTTTTGTTTCTTCATTCCTAATTCTAATTGGTTAAATTTCTTTTTCTTCTCTAATTTCTAGGCTTTTTGTTGGACAATATTATTCCATAATACTCATGTACCAAAACATGTTCAGCCATTCCCCAATTGAAGCGCATGCCCTCAAATCCAACTCCTCTCACTACAAAAAAAAAAAGAGTTTCTATGAATATTTTGGAACATGTGGGACTTTCCCTACTTTTATGATTTCTTCTTGATAGAGGCCTAGAATAGGAATTGCTAGGTCCAGGGGAATGAAAATATTTATTGCTCTTTGAGCATAGTTCCATATTGTTCTCCAGAATGATTGAAGCAATTCACAATTCTAACAGCATTGCATCAATGTGTTGATCCTCCCACAGCCTCTCCAACTTTCATCATTTTCCCTTTTTCTTATCTTGACCAATCTGACAGGTATGAGATAATACCTCATTGTTTAATTTTTGTTTTTCTAATCAATATTGATTTGGAACATTTTTTTCCATTTGATTATATATAGCTTTAATTTCTTCATTTGAAAACTGTCAAATCAATTCCTTTGACATTTCTCAATTTGGAAATGACTTGCAATCATATAAATTTTATGAATTTCTCTATGTATTTTAGAAATAAGACAACAAAATTTCTAGTCATGAATATTATTTTGCAACTGTCTGCTTTCCTTCAAATTTTGGCAGCAAGTAATTTATTAGTGCATTTTTTAAATTTAATACAGTCAAAATCATTCATTTTCCAGTTTATAATGTCCTCTAATTTTTGTTTGCTCATAAATTTATCCCATTTGCATAGATCTAATAGGTAGTATATTTCTTGGTCTATTAATTTATCTATGGTGTTGCCCTTTTTGTCTAAATCTTGTACCCAATTTGTTCTTATTTTGGTATAGGGTATGAGATGTGGATCTTTGCATAGTATTTACCATATTTTACCATAATTTACCATAGTATTTCCTGGATTCCCCCCAAATTTTTCACATATTGAGTTCTTATCCCAGAAGGTGATATCTTTGGGTTTGTCAAAGAGTAGATTGCTATAGATATTTACTTTGGTTTCTTTGGAGCTCATCCTAATACACTTATCCATTACTTTATTTCTTAACTAGTCAGTTCAAACTTATCAGTTAAGTTTTTTTCTTTTCTTCCATTTACCTTTTCATGTATCTCATGAGTCTCCTGTTTGAATGTCAAATTTTCTATTTAGCTCTGCTATTTTCATCGGGAAACATTCAAAGTCTCCTATTTCATTAAATGTCCATCTTTTCCCCTGAAAGAGAGGGGTTAGTTTTGCTGAATAGTGAATTTATGTCTGCAATTCAAGTTGCCATTGTCTTAAGAATATCATATTCAAGGTCCTTTGATCACTTAATGTTGTTGATTCAGCCATGACCTGCATAATCCTAACTATGGCTCTTAAGGTTATTTCAATTGTTTCAGTCTGACCACTTGCAGGATTTTTTCCTTGATCTGATAGTTTTGGAGTTTGTCCACAACATTCCTTGGTGTTTTAATTTTGGGATCCCCTTCAGAAGGGAATTATTGTATTCTTTCAATGACTATTCTGCCCTCAAGTTCCAGGATATCTGGCAGTTTTCCTTCACTATATCCTGAAGAATTTGGATATCTAGGCTTTTTCTTATCCTTAAGATTTTCAAGTAATCCTATGATCCATAAATTGTCTCTCTTTGTTTCATTTTTAGGTCACTGTTTTGCCATGGGATTATTTTACATTTTCTTCTATTTTTTTCATTTTTTAAAATTTTAATTGTTCCTCAGTGTCTCATGAAGTAATTAGTTTCCACAGATTCCAATCTTTTTTAAAGAAAAGTTTTATTTATTATCCTTTTGCTTCTCCTTTTCAATAGGTCAATTCTATTTTTCAAAGAGTTGTTTTCTTTTTCCATTTACACAGTTGTGTTTTTAAGAGAATTCTTTTCTTTTTACACTTGTCCAATAACATTTTCAAATGATTTCTTTGCTTGTAAGGTGTTAATTTTCTCTTTTATGTTGATAATTTTCTCTTGAATTTCTTTTCCCAATTTTTCCAATGATTTTTAAATTCCTTTCTGTTATCTTCTTTTTATAGTCTTTTTGTTTTTTATTTTTAAGAAAGATTTAATTTATTTTGAGATTTATAATTCTTCCCCCATTCTTGCTTCCCTCTCTCCACCCCCACAGAAGGCATTCTGTTAGTCTTTACATTGTTTCCATAGTATATATTGATATCAGTTACTTGTGATGACAGAGAAACCATATCCTTAAAGAAGAAAAATAAGATATGAGATAATAAAATTACATAATAGGAAAATGTTTTTATTTTCTAATGTGAAGGTAATAGTCTTTAGTCTTTGTTCAAAGTGCATAATTCTTTCTCTGGATGCAGAATTTATTCTCCACTGCAGATAGCCCAAAATTATCCCTGGTTGTTTCACTGATGGAATGAGGAAGTCCAGTTTCTGATCATACTGAGGGGAGGGAGGAGGTAAGGAAGGTTGAAGGAAATTTTGTAACTTAAAAATATTCATAGGCATTTGGATGAATATTGAAAAAATTTTATAACATGCATTTAGAAATATAAAATATCTATAAAATATTGTCTTATGTATTATGTAATTTTGTTATCTCCAATTTTTTCTTTCTTCCTTAAGGATTTGATTCTTCTCTCACAACTTGTTAAATTTTGATCTATCTTTAGCACAGTTTCAAATGCAAAGTATATATCAGATTGATTTCTGTTGGAGGGAGGGGGAAGGAAGAGAGAGAGTGAGAAAAATTACAAAACTCAAAACCTTGCCAAAAATTTGGTAAAAACTACTAACATGTTTTTGGAAAAACAAATAAAACATTCATATAATAAAAAATAGATGTATGCCAGAGATTAACAAGACAATTTCTAAATATAAGAATTTTTTATTATATGAAAAGTCAGGAGTTGGTCAATGATAATGTCAAAAGATCTCTTTTACTTTTTGCCTTTTTTAAATTAATATGTTTTACTTTGACAAAATAGCCTTTTTCTAACACACCAATGATCTTCCTTCCCACAATGCATTTATGACATATAACTTAATGGATATAATTAATATGTCTCTTTATCTTTATCTAGATTACTACTTGTTAGCAAAAAGGAAATGTGCTTCAATATGAATATCTTAGAACCTAAACTTTCAACTGTCTTTTTACCTCTTCATTCTTTCATCCACTGTGGGGTGCCACATTTTCTCTTATCCCCATCTTCATTTTAGTGAACTTTAGTCTACTAAACAATGTGGCAAAGTCCAGCCATCATCTTGTTTGTCCCAACCAGACAAAGAAGTAGTCTTCACTATAACATTTCTTCCTTAGGATCAAAATTGATCAACATAACTTGTTTTCTTACTTCTTTTATGCATTTTGAAAAATGATGGAGTTAAGGGACTTACCAAAGGTCACTTAAGTGTCTGAGACTGGATTTGAACTCAGGTCTTCCTGAATCCAGAGTCAGAGCTTTATCCACCATGCCACCTAGCTACCCGCAGCCTATATAACATTGTAATATCATTTCGTGCTTCATCATTAGTCTTGTTGTGTACTGTTTTGTTGAATTTACACGTGTTCCTGCTATTTCTTTTGTAGTCATGTGTATATATGTATTTATATGGACATTTAAATAAATATGTGTGTATATATATATATATATGTGTGTGTGTGTGTGTTTTATTTCCTGAATTTACTCATTTTACTTTGTATTAGTTCATTCATGCCTGTATATGAACTCTGTGTTCATGTGCATTTTTTTATTTTAAGTACAGAGATAATTCATTGTATTCATACATCACAATTTTTTTAGTTATTCCACAAATGATAGATATCAACTTTTTTTCAAGTCCTTTGCTTACAATAAAAATGTGATGCTTTGATTAATCATCATTGATGAATATGTATCTATTTCAATGTATTCGAACCAGACTTACCACCTGATAGTTTTGTTGTTTCTATTTTTTATTACATTCAATTATGGATAAAATAAGTATTTTTAATTCATTTAAAAAAGAATATAGTCCATGCAGAGAAATTATGGAAAATTGGTCATTCATTTATGTGGTTCTTTATAAAGAAAATGGATATCCACTTTTTTGGGTTCCTTGGAAAAGTAATTCTTTTACAGGACTGGAATGGTTTGTGTTTTTAACAGAAAAATTGTTTTTCTAAGAACTAGTAACATCTCTATCTCTATCTCTGTTTCTGTCTCTTCCTGTCTCTGTCTCTATCTCTATCTACATCTGTCTCTAATTGTTTCTCTACCTGTGTCTTTATCTCTGTCTCTGTCTCTGTCTCTATCTCTGTCTGTATCTCTATCTCTCTCTCTCTCTCTCTCTCTCTCTATCTATCTATCTATCTATATCTAATAAATATCTATATCTATCTGTCTATCTATCTAGAGAACGAAATAAATTTCCTTATATAAAAGGTCAATCATTAAGAAAAGGAATTTGTTACACAAAATTGAGTAGACCTATTGAAGTTGATTCTTATAGCTATCAATCTATCTATATCTAATCTATATCTATATCTATCTGTCTATCTATCTAGAGAATGAAATAAGTTTCCTTATATCAAAGGTCAATCATTAAGAAAAGGCATTTGTTACACAAAATTGAGTAGACCTATTGAAGCTGATTCTTATTTAATTTTTTTTTTGTTTTTTTGCAAGTGAATGGGATTAAGTGGTTTGCCCAATTCCATGCAGCTAGGTAATTATTAAGTGCCTGAGGACATATTTGAACTCAGGTACTCCTGACTCCAGTCCCAGTGCTTTATCCACTGTACCACCTAGCAGCCATTGATTCTCATTTTTTAATTAGACTCAGAATAAGTTTCAAATTTCATCTCCAACACTATCTGCAACTTAATCTCTCTGAGTCTCAATTTCCTAATCTGTAAAAATAAGGGAGTTCTAAATCTTTGATAGCTGAGCTCTCTCTCTCTAATCCCAGATACAAATTTAAATAAATCAACTCTAAAAATGTATACTATGATGCCTTGGAGAAAATGTGAAATACTCTTTTACTCAATCTCTACTTGTTCCTGGACAAGGAAAAAAATACCTTTAAGAAAAATAGGGCAATTTTGCCAACAACTTAGCAAACTTAAATTACAGAATCTGGTAATGAATTCTGACATACAAGCTGGGATACAGATACATGCATGCATGTATGTATGCATATGTACATGTAAATATATAGCTATATATATAAATATATTTATACATTTACACACACACACACACACATATATATATATATATATATATATATATATATATATAAACATTATGTCCAAATGCATGCATATAATTTCCCTTTAAAATGTGTCCATTCTTTTTACTACTTCAATAAACACTCCTTTACTTTGAAACATCTCTTAAGATTTATATATACTACAAAGAAGCCTAATCTCTCAAATCCTAATTGGGGGAGAAATATTCTTGGTTATTTCTGAAACATTTTTCTAATTAGCACCAACCCATCACAATCAAATCTGCTGTTTATTCAATCCTAGGTATATATTTTACTCTTGTGCATATGGTTTTATGTTTCCTTGACCTTTAGTAGATATTTTTGTGTACCTATTTTAACATCTCGTTTCTAAGGTACTTAACATCTTTTGCATTGCTTCACTCTGCCAAGCTCAGTATTCACCTCATAGAAATCCTCAGGATATACTTGTTGAATAAAGGACAAAATCAGAAGTCAAATCTCTTGCCATTTCAATTGACATGAGTGCAACATTCCATCTTCTCAATTCACATCTAATTTCAAGTTTGATTGATAGTGAGAAAAGAATAATTTCTCCTATATTTTTTTGGCCATTTTCCCCCTCTAGTCTACCTGTTTTTCTTTTCTTTGGAAGTAAATAATCTATTATTCTGTCTCAAGGTATTTGATTTTCACATCAGATGTCTTTGAATAATAAATAATAAATAGGAGTCATGAATTAAAAGTGATAACAGAACACCTCCCATATATTTTCTGAGCACAAAAGAAAGTATTTGGCACATTATACATGAATCATCAGATGCTCTACACAAAAGACTTCCCTTGAGATCATTATTCACATGAAAGACCTGGCTTTTGATCTTGAAATGTTCCTAAACTTCTATTTTCAGATATGGAGAAATATCTTGAACAAAGACCTATTAAACTCTGCTTGCCTCAGAATGTGTTAGCGGATCCCTCAACATTGCCTTTATCCTCACAGGACTATGCCCTGTTGCTTCCTGTTTTGATTTTTTTGTATTTTTTGTTTTTTAGGTTTTTGCAAGGCAATGGGGTTAAGTGGCTTGCCCAAAGCTACAAATCTAGGTAAGTATTTAGTGTCTGAGGTCACATGTGAACTCAGGTCCTCCTGACTCCAAGGTCAGTACTCTATCCACTGCACCACCTACCCCCCACATTGCTTCCTAACACATAAATCTTAAACTCTGGTTGGTCTCTTCACAAAATAAATTTATTCCTTTCTGTACTTTGAATTTTACTTACCTGACCTCTAGTCCCTTTGTGATAGTTTCTTATCATCTTTCTACCTAATTTAATAGTAATCAGGGACAAGTTCAAATATAATAATCACTGAAAATTTCTAGATTTGGAATTATGGAATTAAGAAATAGAAGAATTCTGAAACTATATTCATTCCACTCTCCTTCCTTCCCCTCACCCACAGTTTATAGATGAGGCTAATAAAGAATAATAACATGATCCAAGAAATTTTTAAGCCCATACATATCTTTTCCTGATTTTCAGTATTTCTAAATGTTAGTATTCAGTAACACATAGGCCAATATTTAATTGATTCTTATCAATTCATAGAATTATCATATAGAAAGAAGTCTTAGAGAACACCTAATGCAATATTCTCATTTTAGATCTAAGAAATAAAAATGGAATCCAGGGACTATAAAGTGAGAAAATAAAATTGTATAGCTATTTAGAAATAAATGCAAGTCTCTTGACTCCTATTCCAGTGTTCTTTTCAATTTATTTCTCACAATATCTATTGAAGAATTTTTTTTTTATAAAATCTACCCTGTGCATAAAAGTGGACTTAAGTACTGCATGGAAATCAACTTCAACCCTATACCTTAACCATCAAAAAGCTAACATTCTGGGTTTAAGACAATCCTTATATCTTTGAGACATTTAGATAACAGGTTGCATATTAATGTAGTCAGTCCCCATTATTTCTTTCCATACATTGTTCTCATAGAAACAATATTATTACATTTGCAAATTGTACTATTGACAATTTATAATTATGATTTCAAGTTTAAAAATTATAACACAGGATGAAGGACATCTGAAAAGGGCTGGTGTCTATGTGAACCAGTAAAGCAATATGATTCAGCAGTATGACTTCAATATTTAAATGGATCTGTGGCCACATTCTTTCTGCCAGTATAGATAGAACCCTAATCATGTATTTTAACTCTTGTAATTATTTTGTTTCTTGTCATAAATATTCTATAGAATATCTATCCAATATGTATAGGTGGGTACTCCTATGTTTCCTGCAATACCTCAAGAATATCAGTGTAACACTTAGAATTTCCATTTATCATTCCCCATTCTTGTTGCATGACCAAAATCCTTTTATGAATCACATATCTCTTTGATAATGATTTTAATACTATTTCTCACACATAGCTCATTATTGTCAATAAGTAATATCTATATCTATTTAAACATATCTACACATATTTAACACACATATATTTATAAATATTTATATTTCATGTGTTTTTCCAAAACACATTTGATCAGCTGCAATTCTGAATCTTCTAAGATAAAAAGGAACTTTATCAATTGCTTTGAAATATTTATTCAAAAAGAAATTATGAGCCTTCCTTAGATTTAGTTAAAGTTTCTCTATGTCTTATAATCTGATTTCTAGTGATCAGAAAAATATGTACATAGTTTTATTATTCATATCCTACAGTATATATTAGCAAAGATGTTTCAAACAAAGATCCAAATAATTGAATTAGTGTATCCAAAGGTCTGCAAACACTATAATTTGGTATTATAATCGATTTTGTCATTAACACTGGAGAAATATAAAAATTTTGAGAAAAGATAATGATTTTATTTTTTCAGTTGCTGTGTACAAATACTCTCTCACACACAAGTATATTAACATAAATATAAACATAAACATATTTCTATATGAATGTACCTATGTGTATATGTAATGCATTTGGAAAGTAAAAGCAATTGATCACTTTTCCATCCTTAAACTCTTTACCATTGGAAGTCAATTTGAGGCATTTTGTCAATGCTTCTAACTGTTATCATCATCTCCAAGAATGCAATACAGTATTTACATATAAAAAAATTTTAAATATAGTTTTCTTTTATTAAATATTTCACAATTAAATACAAAAATATCAACATTTATTTTAAAAATTCTGATTATCAAATTCTCTTCTCCCTACCTTTCTGGAAAGGAAATTGATATTTTATTACATATATATGTGAAGTCATGAAAACTTTTTTTTCATATTAACCATGTTGCAAAGGAAAACAGCACACACACACACACACACACACACACACACACACACACGCAGAAAAAAATTCAAAAAATATACGACAGCATTAAAAGTTAAATAATTCTCTCTTTGTAGGCAGATAACATTGTTGACCAAGGTTTCATTAAAATTATCTTTGAGAGAAGCAGCTAGGTGTCACAGTAGATAGAGAACTGTCCCTGGAGTCAAGAGGACCTGAGTGCAAATTCACCCACAGACATTTACTATTTAATTATGTTACCTTGGGGAAGTCACTTAACCACATTACTTTGCAAAAAGAAAAGAAAAACAAAGAAAATATATAGTTAGGGGCAGCTAGGTGGTGCTGTGGATAGAGCACTAACCCTGGAGTCAGGAGGACCTGAGTTCAAATCTACTCTCAGACACTTAATAATTACCTAGATATGTGACCTTGGGCAAGGCATTTAATCTCATTTCCTTGCCCCCCCCCCAACAATAAGAAACTGTCTTTGATCATTGGTCTCAATCAGAATAGTTAAATCTTTGCCCATTTATCATTCTTATAACACTATTATTACTGTGCACAATTGTCTCTTACTTCTACCCAATTAACATTGTATCAATTAATATGTCTTCCCTGGTATTACTGAAATCATGTTATTTATAATTTCTTATTTCCCAATAGTATGCCATCTAACAGTCACACTGGTTCAGTAATTTCAAAAGTGATGGGTATGTTTTCAATTTCCAATTCATTGCCAAACAACAACAAAGAGTTGTTATAAATATTTTTGTAAAAAATAGATCATTTCTTATCTAGGCTCTAGGCTGTCTTTACCATAAAGCATTAGTAGTGATGCTGTATTGAAGGGTGTATAAAGACCTTTGACCATAATTTTAAATTGTTCTTAAGAAGTAGGTGAGTTTATACTCTGCTAACAGTGAATTGGAGTCTCAATATTACCACATATTTTAAGCATTTGTCATTTTCCTTTTTCCCCATGTTAGCCAATCTGATATTTGTGAGGTGGTAAAACAGTAGCATTAATTTTCACTTATCTAAGAAAAGAGAATTAGAGCATTAATTCCTATTATTATTGATAGTTTTTATTTTTCTTCTGAAAATTTCCTGATAATATAATATGACCATTCATCAGTTGGGGACTGATTCAAACTTTTTTGAGTAAATTTGGTGCACTATTTCTTATTTACTTAATAAATGAGGGTTTTATTAAAGAACTGCTATATTTTTTCTCAGATATTTTCCTTTTTTATTTTGAATCATTAGCTCTGTGCACTTTAAAAAATAATTCAGACAATAAATATAAAAGTTAAACTTCTCATGAACAACTCTATCACTTTTTGATTACATATTCTTTCCTTATAGAAATTTCAGGTAAATTTTTCATACTTCCCAAATTAACTTATGATAATATTCTTTATGTCAAAATCATTTATCCCTTTTGACCTTTTCTTGGCATATAGCATGAAATATTGATCTAAGATTAATTTCTGTCGAACTGTGTTCAAAATTTCCTAGCAAATTTTACCAAATGGTGAATATTTAATGTGAAAAGTTGGATTTTTTGCTTATCAAATGCTGGCTTACTATGCATATTTACTACTGTGTAGCATTTTCCCATTTATCTGCCACTATTTTTAGCCAATAACTTATCGATTTGATGACAATCTATTTGTTAATATGGTTTGAAATCTGAAAGGGCTAGACTTCCATTCTTTCCAATTTTATTAATTAGTTCCCTTGACAGTTCTTTTGCTCTTGAAAATACTTTTTTTATTAATTGCTTAGCTCTATAAAATAATTTTTCTTAGGTTTTTGCAAGGCAAATGAGGTTAAGTGGCTTGCCCAAGGCCACACAGCTAGGTAATTATTAAGTGTCTGAGGCCGAATTTGAACTCAGGTACTCCTGACTCCAGGGCTGCTGCTCTATCCAATGTACCACCTAGCCACCACCATAAAATAATTTTTTGATAATATGATTGGTGTGGTACTAAATAATTAAATCATTTAAGGAAAACTATCCTTTTTATTATACTGGTTCAACCTCTGTGTGAACAGCTAAGATTTCTCTAGTTTTTTTTAGATTTGAGGTGTGTGTGTGTGTGTGTGTGTGTGTGTGTGTGTGTGTGTGTGTGTCTGAAGTGTAATTGTTTTTGTTTTCAGCTAATACATGGGTTTGTCCTGGCATATCCACTCCCATGAATTTTATGCTATCTGCAGTTATTTTAAATTTATTTTTTCCTAATTCTTTCTGGAGTTTTGTTGGTAATAGATAGAAATTCTGAAGACCTAAGTGTAACTTTTTTGAAGTTGTTAATTTTACCAACTAGTTTTATTGAAGTTGATTCTCTAAGGTTTTCTGAGCACACTAGCATATTATCTGTAGATTAAAATTTTTGTTTGCACATTATTTTATTTCTTCAATTTTTCTTCATTCTTATTGATAGATTTAGCATTTCTTGTACAACATTGAATAATGAAATAGTAATCATGATCATCTTTGTTTCACTAATGATTTTAGGAAGGCTTCAATTTTATCTCCATTACAGATAATATTTGTTCTTGGTTTTAGAAAAATATTTCTTAGAATTTTTTAAAGAGCTCCATTAATTCCTATGTTTTCTGGTGTTTTTAAAAATTTTGCTAACATTTAGTAAATTTTAATTGCTATTATTAATATTATTTTTAATATTTATTTTCCCAAATATAAAACATTTATTTTCCCAATTACATGAAAAAAAATTTCAACATTTTTAAAAATTTTTTACACATCCTCCAACCTCACCTTTCTCTCTTGAGAAGGTTAGTAAATTGACATTGGTTATATGAGTGTAGTCAATAAAAAAAAATTTCCATTCAAATCATGATGTGAAAGAAAACACAGGAAAAAAGTTAAAAAAAGAAATAAAGTAAAGAAAAACTATCTTTGATCTACATTCAGGCAGTTCTTTCTCTGGAGATGAACAACACTTTTTACCATAAGTCCTGCATAATTGTCTTGGTTCATTGTATTGCAGTGAATAACTAAATTTTTCAAAGTCGATCATCATATAATGTTTCTGCAAATGTTTACACTGTTCACCTTGTTCTCATTTCTAGTGTTTTTTTTTAATTTTTAAATATAGTAAATAGAATCTTGTATCTATTGACTTTAACACATAATTTTTGCTAATTTTATTTAGCATATATAGGTGATAGTTTCCCTAAACATGTGATAGTTTTCCTAATATTGAACCACCCTTGCATGCATGTTTTAAAGCCTATCTAGGCATGCCATATGAACTTTGTGTTACATTGCTAGTATTATCCTTGATAGTATTAATTTATTTTTTGATTATGCAAAAGAGTATCTTCTTGATCACTGAGAGTTGCTGTGAGACTTAACCCACCAGGTTATTTTTAAAATATTTTTGGAAATGGTCATTCTTGGTTACTTCTCATCTTCTCTCTTACCTAACTTTACTGAATGGGTGTTCCCTCACTAAAACCATGACCTGGAAAAGACCTAGCTTTTAAAATACCAAGGTCTTCCACTACATTCATGGATATCTCAAGGGAACCTAATCGATATCACATATTTCCAGGGAAGAAAGTGAGATTGGTGAGCACAGACCTTTCACTCAAATACAATGTACTTATATATCGTAGCATCCTCTGCCAGATGCCATGGTCTTCTTCAAAAATGAAGAATTAACATTATCAATTAATATCAATCAACTATCATCAGAAGTCATTTAAAGTTTTTGCATCAATATTCATTAAAGAAATTGATCTTTGGTTTTTATTATTTTGTATTCACTCTCCTTGATTTTAATATCAAAACCATACTTATGTCATAAAAGGAAATCCTTAGGAATTTTCACAGTTCAAAAATAGATTATATAATTTGGGGATGAATTGTGCCTTAAATATTTGATAGAATTCAATTTTAAATCAATTTCATTCCTAGGATTTTTTCCTAGAGAGATCATAAGTAAACTTTTTGTAAGTAAGGTAATTTGAGTTTTCTGTTTTTCTCTTTTGCTAATGTGGGAAATTTTAATTTGTTTTTTCTAAATATCATACATTTCATGTAGATTGTCAATTTTTCTGACTGACATATAATTGGGGAAATGACTCCTAATAATTCTTTTAATTTCATCTGCATTGCTTACTGAATTCAATTTTTTTTTCATTTTTGATATTTTAACATATATTAATTTTCATGAAATTGGCCAGTGTTTTATCATTTGATAAAAATAGAGAAAATATCATAGAACATAGTTTTATTTATTAATTCAAAATTTTCTTTCAATTTTATTAATCTCTTCTATGATATTCAGGATTTCTACTCTGTTATTTCATTGAAGATTTTTAATTTGATTTTTCCCATTTTCCCCTATAGTTTCATGTCCAACTCATTGATCTATTCTTTTTATCTATTATTGATATATGTAAATACACATAAATATGTGTGTGTGTATTAAGAGGTATAAAATGTCTCCTAAGTTCTACCATGACACCATAGCATAAATTTTGGCATGTCACCTTATTATAGTCATCTAATTAAAATTGCTATTTATATTTCTAATTTTTCTAACATTCATTCTTCATTATTATATCATTTATTTTCCAAGTAAGTTTATATCTAGGCTTGCAAGACCCTTTATTCAATTTAATTTTATTTCATTCTGATTTAAAAATATAAATTTAATACTTTTGATTTTCTGCATTTGGTGTGAGATATTCATTTTTTAATGACAAATCACCTTTCTGAAGTCAAATAGAATGTGTCATCTTTAAATCATATGTTGTTTTCTCTAATCTACTTGAAATTTCTCTAATATTCTGAGTCTTTGGAAGATATGTATTTATTGTTGCTCTCTTCTTCCTTGGCTTCCATTAAATGATACATTAATGATTTATCAGTGCCTCCTTTGCTTTCTTCTCAACATTTTTCTTCTTTTTGTTTGTGCATAATCTCTAAGATTCTGTCCTTGGTTTTCTCTTGTCTTTCTATTATTGAGATTCTATCTGTTTCATGGCTAAATTTTTTAACCCATATAAAAATCATTTGGGTCAGAGCTAAGATGGTGTCATGAAGGCAGGAATGCCCAGAAACTTGTTCACACTAAAACTCCAAAAGCTGTAAATTATGACTGTAGTCAAAATTTAGAGGGGCAGACTACACAGAAAGACTGAGTGATATAATTTCCCTGTTCAAGACAACTTAGAAGTTCTGTGGGAAAGGTCTATTTCGCTGGGCCTGGGGTAGGGGGTGGTGCAAAAAAGCTGCAGGTGCTTCACAGCCCAGGGATCAGCAGGAACAGCTTGAAGGGTTTGTGAGAGGATTCTGCCACATGAGAGTGAGTAGAGAGCAAGTGCCAGACTCAGAGCAGTCTTGTGGTGAGAACCTGCAGTGGGTATCAGGGAAGCCATCCTGCACATCCAGAGCACATCTCACAGATGGTAACAGGTTTGGGAGAGACTGCAGAAATCTCTCTGCTCTCCCTGGAGAAAGACTCTGCTTTTTGCCCACACTCAGATCCAGGTTGCATTTTAGGCTTCCATACTACGATAGCTGAGCAGGGACTCTCCTCACAACTCCAGAACAAAGGGTCACCTACATATCAAATCACAGGCAAAAAAGCATTCAGAGCAACTCATAAGACTTTGAAGGAATTAAGGTCACAGTGGTGTTTCCCAAAAAGCCCCCCAAAGTTCTGGAAGTGTAATAAATCAGTCATAGGCTGAGGAAATGAGCATACAAAAGAAAAAGAAGACTGACCATATAGCATTACTTTGGTCCCGTGGAAGATTCAAAGATAACAAATTCGAACCTTCTGTATACAAAGTCTCCAAGAGAAATAGAAAATGGCTCAGGCTATGGATGAGCTCAAAAAAGAGTTTGAAAAACAATTAAGGGAGACAGAGGAAAAATTGGGAGGAGAAATGAGAGCAATGCAGATAAATCATGAAAACCAAATCAGTAACTTAGTGAATAAATTACAAAAAAAAGTACTGAAAAAAAATAATATTAAAAACCAGTTTAGGCCAAATTGGAAAAAAAAAGCAACACAAAAGACAAATGAGAAAAATAATGCCTTAAAAAGCAGGATTGACCAGTTGAAAAGGGGGATAAAATAGGTCTCTGAAGAAAATATCTCCTTCAAATGCAGAATGGAACTAAAGGAAGCTGATGACTTTGTGAGAAATCAGAAAAAATAAAACTTATCCACTCCCCCCAAATTAGAAGAAAATGTTAAATATCTCATAGGAAAAAAAAACTAACCAGGAAACCAGATCCAGGGCTCCCTGAAAGTCAGGAAAAGAGCCTAGGCTTAAATTTCTAGCAATAATACAGCAAAATTGCTCTGAGACCCTAGAAGCAGAGGATAAAATAGAAATTGAAAAAATCACTGGTCACCTCCTCAAAGAGATCCCAAAAGAAAAACTTCCAGGAATATTATAGCGAAATTCCAAAATTCCCAAATCAAAGAGAAAATACTAAAAGCTTCCAGAAACAAATTGTTGTCAACAATTTAAGATTATTAATGACTATTAAGAATAATTGTTTGTTTTCATTTTAGTGTCATCAGTACATAGTATCATGACCTGCACATCTGTGAAATTAAATAATTTCTATAAAATTGAATTGAATTTTTAAAAATCTTTTTAAAAGATATATTTTTAGTTTAATGTTTTTTCAAACATAGATATAAAAACAATTTCTAATAATTATTTTTACAATTTTGACTTTCAATTTTTTTCTCTTTCTTCCTCTTCCTTTATCCCTGTTAAGAAGGAAAATAATAAAACAGAGGTTATAAATGTGTAGTCATGCACAAATTTTCCATAAAAGTCATGTGGTAAAAAAAAATATAGAACAAAAGCTTCAACCTCAAAAAAAAAGTTTAGAAAAGGATGCTTCAATCTATATACAGGCACTGGTAGTTCTTTCTCTGGACAGCTTAAAATTTTTCTTCATAAGTTCCCCAGAGAACTCTTGGACCATCAAATTGATTAAAGTAGATAAATCACTCACAGCTGAACATCTTACAGTATTGCTATTTCTTTGTCCTCGGTATATTTCACTGTGCATCAGGTCATCAAATACTTGCCAGGTTTTGTTGAAAGTATCCTTCTCATCATTTCTTATACACCACAATAGTATTATATTGTAATCACATATAAGCATCACCTCAAAATTTTTTGCCACTAGAAAAGATCTATTTTTAATATTTTATACAAATAGGTCATTTTCCTTTTTTAATTCCTCTTTTTTGAGATACAGACCTGGTATTTTTGGGTCAAAGTTCAGGCATGGCTTTATATTCTTTTATTCATAATTACAAATTACTCTATAGAATGGTAGAATCCGTTCACAATTTCACCAACAGTACATCATTTCATTTTCCCCATATACTCTCCAATATTTGCATTTTCTTTTATCTCTTCTTTCTGAAAATTAAATAAGTATGAAGTAGTACCTCATTATTGTTTTAATTTGCAATTATCCTATCAAAACTGACTTAGAAAATTTTTTGCCTGACTATATATAGCTTTCAATATTTCATTTGCATCTCTTGATAGCTTTTGATCATATATCAATTAAGAAATGGCTATTTTTCACCAAATTTGACTATATGTTGAATATTTTTTCCACACAGTATTGTTAACTGTATTTTCCTAAATCCTAAATATATCCCATTTATTCTATTATCTCTCATTTCACCTTGGCTTACTCCAAAGTGTGTGGCTTCTGATTTTCCCCCAATCCCTTCTATCACTCACTTCTTTTTAAACTCACCATCCCTTATTTCCTAGTATGGTAAGAAAGATTGCTATATCTAACTAAGTGTCTATGCTATTATCTCATTGATCCAATTCTAATAAGAGCAAGGTTCACTCACTATTTCTCACTTCCCAACTCGTCTACTTCACTCTAAATTCTTTTTATTGTTCCTTTTTTGTAAGATAATATACCCCATTATACCTCTTACTTTCTCCCAATATATTCCTCTCTCACATATTATTTTTTAGCAGTTTCATCTTTTATTAAACTGAAGTTGATAGAGACAACAATATAAATTAATGAATTGGCAAGCAAAGTTTCCCTATCTCAGCACTGGTTCAAGGAATGTATTCTCTAAAGTTTGATCCTCAAAAACAGTTCAATGAAAAGGTAGCAAGTGTTTATATTTTAGATGAAGAAAGAGTACTTAGATAGAATAAATCACTTGGCCTAGAGATAGATTTAGAGCAGGATTTGCACCAGGTCTTCCTAATGCCTCTTCTAATATATGCTTTGACAACACTTCAATTAATTCATTATTATAAAACTAAATAGAAGGGGAGAAAAGCAAGCAATATCACCAAAATTAACAAATTTCTCTGGATGAGTCTGATGTCAGCAAATCCCATGCTGAAAAGAAATACATAGTTATTTCCCATTGAAGTGCACTAAAATATACTTTTTATTCATGAAAATATTCTTAAAATGTATAAAATGTATAAATGTATAAAAATGAATAAAACTTGATCCAAATTTCAAAGGATTAAACTATGGGTTTAAACATAGTTTGTTTCTTCTTCTGAATTAGATATCAACAAAGCACAGTACCTACTGCTTTCAGAATCATTACTTTAAGCCAACAAATTTTATAGCTGAGTGAAAGGAATGAATATTTTCAAAAATATAAAATGTTTAGATAAACTGAAGAGGAAATAAGTAAAAAAAAAAAATTCCAGAAAAAGAAATTGAAGAAACCATTAATATAGTCCCTAAGAAAAAGCCTCCAGGTCCAGATGGATTTAAAAGTGAATTCTACCAAACATTTAAGGAACAATTCATTCCTATTCTTCCTAAATTATTTAAAAAAATAGAAGGTATTCTGACAAATTCCTTTTGTGACATCAATTTGCTGCTGATACCTAAGCAGGAAAAACCAAAACAGACAAAGTAAAGTATAGAACAATCTCCCTAATGAACATTGATGTAAAAATCTTAAATGAAATTTTAGCAAAGAAATTACAGCACATTATTATTACTAGGATGATATAAAATGATAAGGAAGAATTTATACCAGGTAGGTGGAGATGGTTCAATATTAGGAAAACACTCAACATAATTGCACATATCAATAGAAATACCAACGGAAATCATCATTATATCAGTGGATTCTGAAAAACAAACCCTTTGATAAAATGCAACATCCATTTCTATTAAAAACCACTTGAAACTATAGAAATAAAGTGAGTTTTTTCCTTAAAATAATTGGCAGGGTTTATCTAAAGCCCTCACCAAATTTTATATGCAATAGGGATAAACTAGGAAGATTTACAATAACATCAGGGGTTAAACAAAGATGTACATTATCACTGTTATTATTCAATACAGTATTAGAAATATTAGTTTTAGCAATAAAAGAAGAAAAAAGAAATTGAAGGAATCAAAATTGGCAATGAAAAACCATAGCTTTCACTGTTTGCAGATGATATAATGGTTGTCTTAGAGAACATGACTAAATCATGTAAAAAACACTTGAACAATCAATAAATTAAGCAAAGTAGCAGGGCATAAAAATAAATCCACAAAACCATCTGCATTTCTATATATGAACAACAAAGCCCAAGAGTAAAAAACAGAAAGAAAAACGTCATTTAATTAACTGTAGACAACATTAAATACTTTGGAATCCACCTCCCAAAACAAACCCAGAAATAGTATGAATACAATTATAAAGCTCTCCTCATCCAAATAAGGTCAGAGCTAAGCAATTGGAACAATGTAAATTGCTCATGGTAAGGTTGAGCTATTACAGTAAAAAATAACAATTCTACACATATTAAATTACTTATTCAGAGTCATATCAATCAAATGATCAAATGATTATTTCCTGATCTTTAAAAAATGGCAGCACAATTCATCTGGAGCAACAAAAGTTCAAGAATCTGAATGGAACTGATGGGAAAAAAGTAAAGGAAGGTAGCCAAGCTCTACCAGTTATAAAACTGTGCTGGTTAAAAATAGAGTAATGGATCAGTGGATTAGGATAAGTTCAAAAGAAACCATAGTAAATGACTATAGTCATCTGTTTGACAAACCCAAGGACATTAGCTTCTGGGATAAGAACTGACTTTTTGAGAAAAATTGTTGGTAAATCTGGAAAATATTATGACAATATCCAGGCATAAACTCACATATTATATCCTACATGAAAATAAGATCAAAATGGGACAAGGATTTAGACACACAGGACAATAACATAGATAAACTAATTGACCAAAAAACATTATACTTGTCATATTTATAGAAAGAGGGCAAATTTATGACCAAGTCAGATATATATATATAGATATAGATATAGATATAGATATAGATATAGATAATCATAAATTTAAAAATGAATGATTTTGACTATCTTAATTTAAGAAAAATGTTTTGCACAAATATAATCAATGTTGCCAAAATTAGAAGGAGATCAGAAAACTAGGAAACAATTTTCATAGGTAAGGGTTCTGATAAATGTCTCATTTGTAAAATATAAAGACAATTGAATCAATTTTAAAAGGTTATAAGTTTTTGTATTTTTATAAGGTTATTTTATTGAATCATTTTTGTATTCAATTTTGAATTCAATTTAATTTTGATTTCAATATTGAATTCACTTTTCTTCAATGAATTTTATAAGGTCACAGGTCATTCCCCAATTGATAAATGGTCAAAGGGTCTAAATAATTTTCAAAAGAAAAAAAATTAAAGCTATGAAAAATGCTCCAAATTATTATTGATTAGAGAAATGCAAATTAAAACTACTATGAGTTATCACCTCACACTATCAGATTGACTAAGATGACAAAAAGAGGATATGATCAATGTTGGAGAGGTTGTAGAAGGATTGGGACATTAATGCATTACTGGTGGGGCTGTGAACTGATCTAAATATTGTGTAGTGCAATATGGAAATATACACAAAGCACAATAAACTGATCAGATTCTTTGACCCAATGATTCCAATATTAGTTCTATATGTGGAAAAAAACAAAAAATGGAGAAATGTTCCAAACTATTCATAGTAACTCCTTTTACAGTGGTAAAGAATTGTAAATTGAGGGGATACTCATCAATTGGTGGATGCAAGAAGTTACATTATTTAAATGCTATGGAATACTGTTTTTCTATAAGAAACCTTAAATGTCAGACTCTAGAAAAGCTTGGAATATATTACAGGATCTGATGTTGAGGGAAAAAAGCTGAACCAAGAGAACATTCTATACATTAACAACAACATTGTGAGTCGATCAACTATGATGGATGCAGCTCCTCTCAGCAGATCAGAGAGCTAGGATAACTCCATTAGATTGGCTATGAACAATACTATGCCCATATAGTGGAAGAAAAACAAGAGAAAACAAAACAACATTGAAAAACCATCAGGACCTGATGAACATTACATTCACTTTGTAAAAGCATTTCTCTTATGTACTTCTTTCCCTTAGTCCTAATTCCTCTTACTGGAAATGACTAGTCTGTAGACATGTTTAACACAAATGTGTATGTACTATATTCGCCTGATTCTTAACTGCTGAGTGGTGAGAGATGGGAAGGGAGATAGGAAGGAAATTATACAAGGTAAAAAATACACATATGCATATGGATGAATGTCAAAAACTTTCGCAACATGTATTTGGAAAAATAAAATATCAGTTACAAAAATCATTATCTCCACACATTTTACTGTCTATACAAATAGAAGAATTCTTCATGAAATTTTTATAAGTTTATTCAGTTTATTATTTTAGGTCACACTAATTTATTCATAGTGGTTATAACAAAGCATTCTTTGGGTTTGTTTTGTTTTTGTTTTTGTTTTTTGCAAATCAATGAGATTAAGTGACTTGCCCAAGGTCACACAGATAAGTAATTAATATATGTTCATATTTGAATTAAAGTCCTCCTGACTCCAGGGATAGTGCTAAATCCACTGCACCAACTAGCTGTCCCCAATCAAATTATTCTTAATAGTCATTAAGAATAATTTGTTGATGACATAATGGAGAGTGCAGGTGTGTTAATGTTATTTCATTTCATTTCATTTCTTTCATTTATATGCAAAGGTACTTCTCAACATTAATGTTTTTTTTTTTCCTCTCGAGTCCCACGTTTGTCTTTCACACTTACCTCTCCTCTCCCCATGGTAGAGAATATTATGATATGTATTGTACATGTAACAATCAAGTTTAACTTATGTTCATAATAGTCATATTGTGAAAGAAGAATTAAAGCTAAAAATGAGAGAGAAAAATATAAAAGAAATTGTAAAAAAGTAAACATAGTATGCTTTGGTCTTAATTAAGTCTCTAGTTTCTTTTCCTTTGGATGACATTTTCAATCATGGGTTTTTAAGAATTGTCCTTGATTACTGATCTGATAGGAGGAACTGAATCCTTCATAGTTAATTATCTCACAATATGTACACAAAGTGTAGAATATTTTCATCATTCTACTCATAGTACTCAACATCAATTCAGACAATTTTCAGATATTTTTAAAGTACAACAGTTCATGTTATCTTTCAGTGGTTTTTCAATAAATTTATTGATTTTTTCAAATACATTTAAATATAGTTTCCATCAGTTTTTTTAAGTTCTCTATTCCACATTTTTCTTCATTCATCTTTCACTTAGAGAGTAATCTAATATAGATTATACATGTATAACTATGTGAAAAACATATTTCCATATTAATCAGATTGTGAAAGAATAATCATGACAAAAAGAAAAAAATACATGAAATATAAACGTAAAACTTAAAACAATAAACACAAAGCAGATTTTTAAAAATTGAAAATAGTATGAAAATAGTATGCTTTGGCCTTCATTCAGACTCCATTTTTCCTAATATAGATGATATTTTCCTTCAAAAATCCTTTAGAACTGCTTTTGATTATTGTATTGCTGAGAAGAGCAAGTTCATCAAAGTTGATGAACAATCAATGTTGATGTTGCTGACTTTAGTCAGAAGTTCATGTATGCCTTCCCAGGCTTTTCTGACATTCTATTAACTCATGATTTCTTGTAGAACAAAAATACTACTCTACATTCATATATCACAATTTGTTCAACCATTCCCCAATTGATGGGTATTGTTAACATTTCTACTTCTTTGCCACTACTACTTGCTGCCAGCATGATTTTTTTGTACAGTTTGATTTTTTTACCCAGTATCATGATCTCTTTGGGATAAACTAATAGTGGTATTACCAGATCAAAGGTTTGAATGAAATTTGGATTTAATTCCAAATTTCTTTCCTGAATGATTGGATCAGTCCACAACTCTACCATAAGTGCATTACTGTGTCAATTTTTCAGCATCTTTACTAGCATCAATCATTTTAGTTATTTTGTCAAGTAGGTTAATATGATTGGACAGAGTTGACACCTGAGAGTTGTTTTGATTTGTATTTGTATAATCCATTATGATATACAGCATATTTTATAAGAGTGGATATAGTTTTAATTTCTTCATTTGAGAAATTCCTATTCATATCTTTTGACCATTTATCAATGGAAAAATCACTTGTATTCTTATAAATATTCATATAAATCATTTTTCCATTTATTTCAAAAATGAATCTTTTAACAGAAAGATTAGTTGAAAAATTATTTGCCAACTTGCTGCATTCCTTTAATCTTATTTACATTGGTTATATTTGGACTCTCCAGAATGATTGGACCATTTCACCAATTCTATTAGTTTCATATTTTTCTTACTGTGCAATAATTTCACCATTCTCCCAGATCATCTCTAGCATTGAAGATATTCAATTATGGTTGTCTTTTTCAATTTGATAGGTGTGAGATGATTTTTCAGAGTTGTTTAAATTTATATTTCTCTAATCATGATTTAGAAGATTTTTTCATATGACTATATCTTTAATTTTGTCTTATCTTTTGACCACTTATCAATTGGATATGGACTTGTATTCATATTTTTTTGACTTTAGCAGAAGCTTAATATATTGTGCTCCCACCTTTTAGCTTTATTCTGTGTGTGTTTCTCTGCTTCAGATGTCTTTCATATAAGCAACCTATCATAGAATTCTGGTTTTTAGTACATTTTTCTATCCACTTCTGTATATGGGAGAATTCATCACATTCATTTTCACAATTAGATTTACTAACACTGTATTGCTCTCCTTCCTGTCTCCCCCAGCCATTTGAACTTTTCTCTCTCCTTTTACCTTATCTCTTCTTGCCAGTTTTACTTCTGACCACCACCTCCCACAATTTTCCCTTCCATAAGCCTACCTACCATTTCATTCTCCTTTTATTTTTACTCTTACTTTTCCTTTCTTTTAGTTACTCCTTCACTTCCCCCCCCTTTTCCCTCCTAGTTTACTATGTGATAGGATATATTTGAAAACCTAAAAGAGAATGTATGTTATTGCCTCTCTAAGCCAAATCTATTGAGAGTAAGATTTACACAGTGCTTATATATTTCCTTCTTTCCCTCTACTCAAAGTCCTTTGTGTTATTTTCATGTAGTATTGCTTAATCATTTTGTTCCCCTCTTAATTACTTAATATGTTTTATAATCCCACCTTCTAAGTATACTATTTATTTCCTTATCTAAGAATAAATCTATTTAATTATTTTTAAAGCTAAATAAAAAGTTAATTTTCAGCAACTATTTTTCTAATGTTTTTGATTTTCACATGTTTTCCCTCCCTCCTCTCCCACCTCTTTCCCCTGGACAGAGAGTAATCTCATATAATTTGTACATATATAACTATGTTGACCATATTTCCTTATAAATAATGTCAAGAAAGAAGATTCAAAACAAAAAAAGAGAAAAATCTATAAAACGTAAAACAAATTTTAAAAAATTGAAAATACTATGGGGCAGAGGCCACTCAAGCAAGTTCAGGGTCAAGAAGCCCATTTTGGCTAAAATAACCTGAGCTCTCATGACCCTAGAAGTGAAAGCTTCCATGGAAATCTAAGTTGATAACACAAAGTCATTCTTGGCCTCAATATTCAATAAGCCCTGTTTGCAACATTCCTGTCACATCCTGTTCGCTTAATTCCTGCCCATAACAAGGCTTCATCATTGTTTTTATACTTTATGCTAATTTTGTGGTTTTCTTCTATAAGAACTGATTAATGTTTTCAATAAATGACTGTCAGATGTCCTGATGACACCCCACGTGAATTTAATGTATTTTCTTTTATCTCTTGGGCCAAATCCCTCCCTTGGTGATAGGGGATACCTATAGTTTGCTTTGATCTGTATTCAGAATCCATCATTCCTTCTTTGCATGTGAATGATATTTTCAATAAAGAATCCTTTGGAATTGTCTTTGATCATTCTACAGCTAAGAAAAGCTAAATCCATCATAGTTGATTATCACACAGTATTACTGTTAGTATATAAACATTTCTTCTGATTCTTATCTCTTTACTTATAATCAGTTCATGCAAGTCTTTCCAGGTTTTTCTGAAGTCTGTCCTCTCCTGATTTCTTATGGAATAATAGTACTCAATCATATTCGTATATCAGTTTGTTCACTCATTCTCCAATTGGTGGGCATCCCCTCCATTTTCTATTCTTTTCCAATACAATCAAGAGCTGCTATAAATATTTTTGCATGGGTGAGTTTTTTATCCTAATTCTGTTATTGTTGGATCAAAGGTTTATTGTTTTATTTCATTTCATTTTCTTTTCTTTTATTGCCCTTTGGGAGGAGTTGCAAGTTTGTCTCCAAATGGTTGGATCAGTTCACAACTCCACCATAAATATATTCCTTTAAACTTCCTAATAGAAATATGATTTTAGACTGATAAGTATCATCAAATAATAATGCACATATAGACAAACCCTCTAAGTATACTTCTTTCATATGTCCAACTAGAAAAAAAATTCTCAAAAATTATAGATATTATCTTCCCATGTAGTGTTATAGTTTATTTTTATTATTGATTTTTTCAATTTACCATTTTTTTGTATTTCTTTAGCCTTGTATTTCGAAGTCTAATTTTCTATTCACTTATGTTTTTTTTTTTTGTCAGGTAAGTTTGAAAATCCTCTATTTGATCAAAATCCATCTTTTCCACTGAAAGAATATGATGGATTTTGCAGGACAGTTTATTCTTGGTTGTAATCTTAGATACTTTGTACTACAGAATATGATATTCTAGGCCTTCCTCTCCTTTCGTTGAAACTGACAAGACCTGCCTAATTCTGACTGTGACTCCCTGGTTTTTAAAAGGCTTATTTATGACAATTTGCAATATTTTCTCCGTTAGGTGAAAATTCTCAAATTTGGCGACAATATTCCTTGAAGTTTTATTTTGGGATCACTTTCTGGAGGTTATTGGTGATTTTAACTTCTTGTTCTAGGATTTTAAAGACAATGTTGTCTTAAAATTTCTTGCAAGAGATTGTTCAGGCATTTCTATTTTTTAATTGTGCATTTAAGTTAGACACACAATTAGTAAATTATTTATCTTAGATCTGTTTTTCAGGTTGTTAATTTTTCTTAAGAGTTACTTTTTACTTTTTTTTTCCATTTTCTTTGCCTTTTGGTTTTGTTTGATGGAATTTTAATATCTCATGAATCATTATTTTCCACTTGTCCAAATATAATTTTTGGAATTTTATTACTTTCTGATCACTTTTGTGTTCCCTTTTCCTGTTGTTTTAGTTTACTTTTAGAGGAATTATTTTCTTTTAATTTTACCTTTGATGGAGTTTTTTTCTTTTTCAATTTTTCCAATTTTACTTTTAAAGGTATTGTTTTCTTGAAACAATTTTTGTTCCAATTTTTTCATAGTTGTCATGCAAGTTTCCCTATTCTCAATTTTTCTTTTTCTTCTCTCCTTTTGTTTTTAAAAATCCTTTTTGAGTTCTTCCTAGAAAACCTTTTGTGTTTAAGACTAATTTCTAATTCCTTTTGAGATTTTACATGAAGGTATTTTGACACTGCTTTCCTTTTTTGAGATTTCATTTTGTTCTTGCCTGTCAGTATAATAGCTTGCTATGGTTAGTATTTTTTTCTGTTTATTTTGAAAATTGAGGTCTGCTCCTGCGTCACAAAGACTACAGTTTCAAAATTTTCAAATTCCAGAGACATCCAAGGAAAATGGATGCGTTCTCCTTGGCTTTTTAGACCCATATGTCAGGTGATTGTGGTTTGTTCCCTGAATTAGGGTAGCTAGACCTTACCCTGCTTGTTGCACCAGAGTTCCTTGGCTCAAAGTTTATTTTCTGCTTGGGGTCCTTACTCCTTACCTGTAGAACTACTGATCAATGAAGCTATTTCAATGTTTTAGTTATTGAGGCGCCTTGTGGCTAAAAGCCTCCTGCTGATTTCACAACTGTTCTGTCTATGCTGTACTAGGCTCCCCTTTTAACAATAGGAGATGGAACTTTCCCTGAACTTCCTCAGAAGTTTATTGAACTGATAAATTCTTTAAGTCTGTTTGGGTTCAGTCTGTGTGTTCCCTAAGCTTTAGAATTCGATAAGAAGCTTCACCTAAATTTGTTTCAGGAAAAGGTCCAGAAACTTCTTATCTTCTTACCACCATCTTGGCTCTACTTAATTTTGATTTTTTAGATATCATTCCTTCATATTAAAGTCACTCTTGCATCCTCTCTCTTCTTATCTCCTTCCCTTTCTCTTTTATACACATACATGTGTGTATATATAGTATATTATACATATGTGTATATATAGTATACTATACATACATGTGTATATAGATAGATAGATAGATAGATAGATAGATAGATGATAGATAGATATAGTATACTTATGTGTCTCTGTGTGTATTTATGTTTATAGATTTGGTTTAGTTGCCACAAGTTCTGCTCCTTATTTGACAGGGTTTGCTCTCTGCAGTAGTGGAGTCTGTGCTTCACTGAATTGCTCTCTCACCCTGACGCAACTGTCCTTTCTTGCTGACAATTTAAATTGTCATGGACTGGAAAATTGTTTTACTGTGTCTTTTTGTGGATTCTTCTGCTCTAGAGTTTGTTGAGAGTCTTTATTTAAAGATATTTGAAGGAGTTTTGGAGAGTTGAGCCTAGTCCCTGCCTTTCCTCTGCATCTTGACTCTGGCAATTTATCCTATATATTTTTGCAGTGCTGATTATGGAAGTTTTATATGTATATTCTATTTCCATGAAATTCCATGTAGCTGCCATAAAGCTTAATAATAATTCCATTGATGTCAGAGTAGCATTCATTTGTTTAATAGTCATTGCATCATCTTTATATTTGAAAATCTTGGGAAGGCTTCCATTTGCTAGTTTTATGAGACTAGCTATCTCTTTTTTCTCCCTTTATGCTGCAATCTAGCCTCATATACCAGTGCAACATAGAGAATTGTGCCAGGGAAGGGCTACATTCATAAAATATGTGAAGGAACTGAGAAGCAATCCTCATGCTTTCTATTGGTGACATAAGGAAACATGGTGTAGTAGGATGAAATAGAATTAATCATTATATAATTACTTAACAAGCTATGTGTCTTTGGCAAGTCATTTCCCTTTCCTTGGCAAAATAGTTTCCTTACAATAGTATGTATCTTCTTAGTAACAATTCTGTTATATATGATAATAGATAGGACCTTTATTTTACATATAAGAGAATTCAGCCTCAGAAAATTAGATAACTTGCCCAAAGGTATACAGCTACAAATTGCTAGAGGTATAATTCAAACCATGACTTTTCCAAGTATAGAACATCCCCCCCTACTCTAGAATGCTAGTTTCTTTCTGGCAATGGTCTGGCTTATAGGGCAGGAACTTGAAATATAACCATAATTAAATCTTAAGAAAGAGAGATCTCATAAGCCATGGTGATCAGGAAAATGTTCATTCTATTAATTTGATATTGAATGATAGCCAGAATTTGAAGAGATTGAAAAGATTAGAGAAGTCATTTTTTGGTCAGAGGGATTGTGTCACAAAGGAAGAAAGAAGCATGTTTGAATCAAATCATATAATATTTAAAACTTTTGCCAAAATTAAAACATTATATAAATGACAGCTCAGAAATAGCAGAAGTTTCAGCAACAAATAGTTTTAAAGAGAAATAAAAGACATGACTGTGATCCAGATTGTAGAGTGTTTAAGGGAAGTTATTGGAAGTTTTTGAGTGAAGAACTTAAATTATTAAATCCATCTGTGTCAAAGATTACCTTTGTACAATGATATGTGAAATAAATATGAAAGGGTAAAAGATTTGATTCAGAAGACTTGTCATGTGGCTATGGTGAGAAGCCAGGTTTATAAATGTATTCACAGGACATTATGTAGAAAGGCTTGATAATACTTGATGACTACTTAGAAGTGAAAGTAGTAAAGGAAACAGAATCATAAAGACTCCAATGTTTAGAGTTCAATGACTGGCAGAATAATAATAACTCTATGTAGACAAGTAATTCTATTTTGAGGCTGACAATGATTAACTTTGTTTAAGAACCATTGAGTTAAGACAGGCAAGAAGACAATATAGATCACTCAAATGTTAGTTCCTTATGGATAGAGAAAATATCTCTGGAATTAGTAAATTGTTCATCAGAAGAATTTAAAATGTATGGATTACTAATTATGAATGTTTTTATCAGGAAATTTCTCCCTCTTTAATGTGGTGGAATAACATACTTTTGACAGAGGTTCCTATGTGTGGATATCTAAGGAGTGCATAGTGGAACTATCCCCTGGATCATCTCAAACTCAACTTCCCTCTTTTTTCATTTTGAATTCTGTCACTTCTTTGAACTCCTCCTTTCAAATTCCATTAGCTAGGTAAGATTAAATCTCCCCCTCCACCCCTCCACTAATTCTTTTTGTGCAGTCATTGGTTCTCCCATTGAATCTTCCAAAACCACACATGAATTGCATTAACAATTTACATTACATTTATAAATATCTGTATTTAATTACCACCAATGGTAAAAGTAATGATGTTATAATTTGAATGATGTTTGTTTGAGGGAGAAAAAAGAAATGAAATGTAGAAGACCAAAGATTAAGACTTTGAGAATGACCACTTTGAATAGATGGGAGGAAGAAAATGACTAAATAAATCATCTATTTATAGATTCAGTGTATATCAAGTAAGATGCTTTCCTCATTTAGAGGGGCTGGATGAAAACTAGTAAATATTTTTTTTTCCAAATATATCCATGGTGTGGATCAAATAGATATATTCTCCAATTTTGCCCAATGAGAATTCAACATAGGGAGCAGTGAATGTGCAAACGTCACCTCTGAGGTCACCCTGATTTGATCACCAGAAGCACAGAAAAATATATTGTTTGTAAATCAACATGACCAGCAAGGGTAAAAGAAAAAAAAATTAGCCCAGAAAAAATTTATTGAAAAATTCTTTTGTATTTGACCCTGAAACAAATGAAATTCTATTTTAAAGATAAGAAATTGGATGAGATAAAGAGAATTGTGTGGGTTGTCAAAGTTCACCGTATTTGAATATCAGAATTGTCCTTATAGAAGAGTCAAATCAATGCACATATGTTGGAGGTTTCCAAAGGGTTCATTAAGAAGAATGATTTATTTTAACCTTCTTAGAGAGTCAATAAATCACTGAGAAGAAGAAGAAGAGACAGACAATGAGAGATAGAATCACAGAAACAGACAAGCACAGACCTAAAGTAATAGGGAGACAGGGATAGAGGCAGAAAAAAAACATAGAGATGCACAAAGAAACAACTAGGCAGACAGTAATAATCAATGACAACAGGACAGTACAAGATTCTATTTAAGTAGAGTTTATTTACACATGATAGTAGCCTTGAAAGAACTTGAAGTGAACAATGATATTTCTTCTTTAAGTACCCTTTAAAAGCCATTTGAAAATCTTAATTCTAAGGAACTATCAAAAAGGAAGAGGACCATAATAATGTGATGTCATAAATAAACAAAAGAAGAGAATTTCAATCACAAAGGGGATGTTCAGTGATGTTGGTGCTTCAAAATTTTCATAGAAAATAATGGATAAAGAAAGTAAAATGAAAGATAAAAGGATTTGCAAAGTGCAATGTCATATGTAACCCGTGAAAACATATGTAATGCTTCCCTTCCTGTTCCAACTCCTTTAGAAGAATTTAAAGTTTTTTGAATTTGGAGACCAATTTTTAAACCTGTATTGCTATTCATCAAAAGGTTCATTATATAGAAATTGTGGTGTAATTAATCTCTATGAATTCTTTTCCAGCTCTTACACACTCTATGCAAAGATTACTGAAAAAGTGGCTCTACCCCATGATCAATTAAGAAAAAAATAGAAATTTATATTTTTAAAGCAGATAAAAATTTAAAAAAATGCTGCCCAAATCTCTTTTACCTGAGACATCGCCTAAACTCAATCATTCTTCTCTTTTTACATCGATATAGAGAAGAGAATTGTCAATTGGGAGAAATCAGGAAAGCTATTAGAAAAGGTTTTAGGGGGTGAAGAGGCAGGTTAGCCCATAGGGACAAAGGAACTGTCTTTACCATTGTTTTATGTGCATGATATTCAAATATTAAAAAAGAAGGTCCTCTTTTTCTTTCTCATTTTTGAATATTTAGTCATTCACTGGTGCTTTCATTTTCACTTCTATGCATGGCAAATAATGCCACCAATATCATCATCTTCTAAAAAAAAAGAATAATCATTTGATAGTTAAAATGAAGCTGAAGAAAATACAGTTATTGAAACTAAATCTACTCTGCTTCTTTCTAGGTGGAGTCATATGGGCACTTACCACAAATACTCTATAGCAAATTGTTCATGATAATATGCAAGATTTTCCTCTAATTGTTCTATCTGGGCAATCTATGGCAAGGTGGGGTTTTCTCTTCTCTATTAGTAACCGGAGTTATATAGGTGACAATGAAAAATTCTCACTTTGATAGCAAATGTGTTTTAGTGTTTAATAGAGCATTCTTGACATAAAGTCTGTCTCAATACATGCCTTTTGATGTATATATTGGAACACTCTCTCCTCAAGGTCATTTACTCCTATTTATCCACAGGCAGATTTAATTGAATCATCAGGGTTGGATGTCATTTTCTTGGATCTTTTTTTTAAAAAGAAAAACATGATTTCACAAACATTTCCACAAATAACAAGATGTCAAAACACCATACCTTTTATTCTGTACCAGAATTATAAAATGAATGCTTTATTTTTCTGTCTTTCTGCAAATTATTTTACTTTCCCTAATGTTCTGACTATTATAATAATAAAACTAGCACATAGCTCAGGGAAGGTATTTACAGGCGACACAAATAGTCTATCAAGAAAGTTATCTCACATTTTGAACTTCCCATTTTTATATAAGTCCTGCAATCTTTGTTTTTGGCATAGAAGTAATGTATGTTTTTTTTTTCCTTTATGAAAAATAGCAGCTAAAATGTATGCCTAGTAAAATCTAACTTCTGAATTTCTTTATTTTAGATATCTCTTCTTTCTCATTAGCTGACTTGAAGCAGCATAAGAAAATCTGATGTCAGGTTCCTCTTAAAAGGCAATCATTGATTTATAAACAAGAGTTTGATACCTACCCCTTGTACTCATACCAAATTCACAAACATACTGAGGACACACTGAGTGAAGGAGATTGGGGGAAATTACTTGTTTTTTTTTAAAGAATCATAAAACAAAACAAAACAGATAAGATCTGATTGGTGTAATCAAGCTAATTTCCTACAGGATGTTTAAAGTACACAATTTCTTAGGACTGTCCAAACAGTTCTTTCCAACTCCCACCTTAGCCAGAAGAATTGTTCTTGGATATGTTCTTTTAATAACTTTTTAAGATGAGTAGAAAAGCAACCAGACCAAAGACAACTTGATTGTTTTTCATGCAACCTTCCTTTTGGTGATCTCTTTCCCTAACTCTTTATTGATGCCTTCCAGTTCCTGAAAAAGGAAGACACATTAATAGAAGGGTAAATTACCTGTCCTTGGATAAAATTTTTGCTGAAACTACCCAGAGAATCAGGAAGAATTTTCCATATTGAAATTTAGTCTTCTTTCACATTTTTCCTGTGATATTGTTTCATACTTTGTCACATTATTATCTAGTCCATGAAAATTCAACAACAATGAAAAAACCTGTATATAATTTAGATACAAAAAAGAAAATATTAAGTATATAACTTTGTTAAACTTAAAGCTTAACATTTATTAATGTTAAGAGTCTATTTCTATATATTTCATTATTGATTGCAAAAATTATTATTTCTTATTTGTACTATTACTATGGCATTTAGGGCATTTAGAAAACACTCAAAATGTATCTTTAAAATGAATAATGTCAGTACTTTAAAGATGAAGAAAATTAAACTCAGAACTTTAACCCCAAGTTAACCTTTTCATCTTACAATTTCTTTCTTTGGAATTCTCTTCACATCTTGCAAACTTCCCCTATTCCCATTCCAGAGGGACTGGGATCATTCTACTGAAAAATCCTTGAAGAAAAGCAGACTTCTCCCTCTGTAGGTCACTTGGCTATAAATTGAAATTTCCTTCCTCAAAACCACTTTGGAGAGCAGAAAATCTTTGGACCAATTTTCCTGACAGCTGAACATTCATTCAACTTATCACCTCCTTTTTTTCTAAATTCACAAGTTAATTTATAATCCTACCCCAAAACCTTATCTGTGTGAAGTAAAAGTCAGGATTAGGACTCTTGCCTCACTTGATCTTTTGTTAAAACTTATTTGTTTATTTTTATTTTTTATCCATATGCACATGTATATTTTTAAGTTACAAAATTTCCTTCCATCCTCCCTTCCTACCCCCTCCCCTTAGCAGCAGTGAACAGTTAGGTTAGCATTGTATGTACATATTTTTGATAAGCATGTTTACAGATTAGTCATTTTTGGTATGAGGAAATAGGATTAAGGGAAGGAGATACATGAGATAATTTTTATAAAGTGTTTATCAGATTCTGAAGGGTTGTTTTTGTTTTAGTTTTGTTTTGTTTTGTTTTTCTTCCTCTGGATGGGGATAACATTTCCCATAGCCAGTCTAATATGGTTATCCTATCTCTATGAACTGCTGGCTTTACTTGATCTTAATAATTGACAAATCAGTAGATGAATAAGCTGGATTCCATCCCTATAAGATTTTGCTCTCATCCAGTTTTGACAATACTTTCCTTCCTTGCATTTCACAGAAAACCTCTTGAATATCTTTTTCTGCTACCCTGCCACTAGAATGGTTTCAAATTTTTATAGGAATTGGCATTGTAAGGGAATTAGAGGAAACATCTCCTTCTGTCTCCTACTACATGTATGATTTTGAGCAAGTCAATTGCCCTCAGTAGACACATTAGTTTTTATAAGTAAAATTGAGGTGCTGAAATAGATACTTTATGTTGTCCCCAGTTCTAGGGTACAATGAAATAATCCAAATTCCTCATTTTTTTCATAAGGGAATTGAAATGAGTAGAATAACACGATAAGCTTCAAAGTATTTACAAAGCGTTATTCAAAACTAGATACATTCCATGTAAATCTAGTTTTCTTTCCATTACATCATGACAGTTTTTGTACTATATAAAGTCATTTTACCTAAAATCATTTTATCTGCTAGAAGGATGCCTTAATATAAAAAGAAGTCAGGTCTTCCTCCACTACTGATTGTTCATTTCTCTGTGAGCAACAAAGAAATACTTTCATTGATTGGGTTTTCGATAGCTACAGTCCTGAAAGCTTGGAGGTAGCATGGAAATAGGAAAAAATGCATTGAACCGATGAATGAAGGGAGAGAAAACAGGTACAAGGCTTAGTCTATCACTTTTTCCACTTATTCTATGGGTGAGTGATAAAGTCACTCAATTTCTTTTGCTATTAAGCATTCTTTTCAATACTAAATCCTATAAGAAATCAATAGGTCAAGTAATTATGCAATCATTATATCTTAAGCTATTACTATGTATCAAGTTTGAGGATCAATGACTAGAAAGATAACCTTGAAGTCAGGGAATACCTGTATTCAAATCTTACCTTGTGACAATTTTAGGGTATCTACAATGGATAATATTATCTGTATCTAAAGAAAGAACTCTGGAGTTTAAACAAAGCCCAAAGATTATTCCATTCACTTTTTATAAAAAAAAGTTGGCTTATGTATTTTATAATATTATTATCTCTAATTTGTTATCTTTTCCTCAAGGATATGTTTTATTTTTTTTCTCTCAACACATTCAATTTAGATCAATGCATAACATGGAAACAATGCAAAGATCAGCAAGCTACCTTCTATGGGGGGAAAGGTCGTAGAGAAGGGAGGGTGGGAAAAAAGTGGAAAATTCAATACCTTACCCAAAAATGATAGTTTGAAACTGCTACTGTGTATAATAGGAAAACAAATAAAATATTTATATAAATAAAAGTAAAATCTTACCCTGATACAAACTAGTCTTTTGTCTTTGGGCTCTAGGCCAGAAATTTGGAACAGATAAACAAGACTATGAGGTTCACAGTAATTCATATTTAATTATAATCAGGAAATATTTAGCAAATTAAAGAATGATGCTAATATGTAGTTTTCTCAGTAATTATTTGACCAGCAGGAACTTTATAGATTTAGTCATCTCTCTATGACTATACATTGCAGAGGAGGCACAAACTTGCTTTTGAAGCAGAAGTTTCTTATTCCAACAGTATTTTATGCCAATTAAAAATAAAAATCCATGTAACTTTATATGCCAAGTACCATTTGAGACACTGTGGGTATAGAGATAAAAATTTTTATGGCCCTCAAGATGTTTACAGTTTATTAGGGGACAAAAGACAAACAAACATATACACAAATTTAATGTGATAAAGGGAAATTCGTGGATCACAATTATATAAGAAATCGATAAAATCTAACTAAAGGTGAGAAGCACTAGCAATTGGTTAGATCAAAAAAAGTCCTAATGTAAATAATAGCAACTAAAAGTCTATAAAGGGAAAAAAATCATTTCATACCGAAAGGCAGAAGTGAGGAGTGGAAGGTATTCTAGGAAGAATGGACAGGCACATAGATAGAAGAAGGAATACAGAGTGAAGCAACTAAATGTTTCTATTTTGCTTGGACATCAGCAGAATGATGAAAGGTAGGAAAAATGATAGGAATAGAAGTAAGATCAAATAATACAAAAGGAGTGAGTGTGGAATATTATCTTACTTGCCCCCCTCATACTCTTTGTTAGATTATCCCATTTAGCCTTGGTTTTACTCTAAAGCACTTTACTAAGCTTTTTTATTTTTTTTCAATCTCTTAATGTGTTTTTATAATTCCTTGAAAACTGTAGCCATCTAATATATATGAAATCAACAATTCCATCACACTAGTCTTCATTGGCAAATTCTATATTTTCTAGTTTTTCTTTGCAAACATTGGCTTGCAGTAGTCTTCTCTTATCTATTATTATTATATTATGGTAAAGAAAGTATTACATTTAGTTAAATCTAAGAGAGTTTCTAAGTGGGAAGGTTAGGGAAGGAATTTATCTTGAAAGGTGGTTCCCAGGGTTATGGATCTACCTATTTTGTTTGGTTTCCTATTTTCACATGATTTTATCACCTAAAATATCTTCTTCAACTTAACAAAATATAAATGTGGCTTTTTAACAGAACTCTGAGTCAAAATTTCTTTCTATATCCACATATATGTGTACACAAGAAATCAAGTATCTATGTAGAACAGGGGTGGGGAAACTTTTTCTGCCAAGGGCCATTTGAACCTTCTTTAAACTTTATTTTCAGGCTGTATGTTGTCAAATATTTAATTATTTAATCAATTAAATATTAATCACTTCAATTAATTAATTAGTAATGCTCCTAAAAAGTGGCTAGTATTATTGAATTTCCAGTCTTGTCTGCTTTTGCTTTTGCAATGCCACACTAATATAATCCTCTGTTTTGGAATTTCCCTACCATTGGTGTAGATTGTAAGTTATTTGAAGGCAGGGAGTATTTCATTTCACTAGACTAGAATTTTGCAGGCACACAGGGATTGAAACTATAGTTATATTTGAATAAGAAACTCTTGGGGCAGAAAATAAAGCCTACAAATGTGACCCAGCAACTTATTTTCAATTTATAGTCCCAGAGCACTGGGAAATTAAATTACTTGCTCAGGATCACCTGATGGATATGTGTTATCCTTAGGAGTTAAACTCTCATCTTTCTGCTTATCTTTAACTCTTTATTCTCATAGGCTATTTCTTTATTCCCAAAGCAAATATTTAACAAATGTTTATTTCATTATGATGGGGGATGGCTCTCTTTAAATTCAACATGCTTAGTGTACCTTAGAAGGACTTTCTATTCTTCCAATCTTTTTTTTTAGGTTTTTTTTTTTTTTTTGCAAGGCAAATGGGGTTGTGTCTTGCCCAAGGCCACACAGCTAGGCAATTACTAAGTGACTGAGACTGGATTTGAACCCAGGTAGTCCTGACTCCAGGGCCAGTGCTTTTATCCACTGCACCACCTAGCTGGCCCTCTTCCAATCTTTTAAGACTGATATGGTTAACCTGTGATTGAGAAAAAAAACTGGAGTTAAGGTGTGACTTACATATATGTTTTTAGGGATCTTTGTTCTTTACTTTAGAGAATGTAGCATCACAAAGAGTGAAGAATGCATGATAAGAAGTCAAAAGATGACTCTGCCAGTAATTTACTTTGAAAAGTCATTTTTCTTCTCTTTAATACACTTCTCTCCTTTTCTGCATCACATTTAAGATCCTTTCTAGTGACAAGATCCTATGATTAGTATGTATTAACTAGAAGTTAGTGTAGATGCTATCTCTAACACCCACTGGTTCTGTAGGCCTGGGCAAATAACTGAAGCTTTCTGATCCTATGTACTCATCTTTAAAATGGAGATAATAACCCAAAGTTACCATCGCATAATTTTACTTTGTGGTTCAAGAGAACTAAAGTAGGCAAAACTCTTTGAAAGTCTTAAAGAATTATGTTCAGATATTATTAAAAATAGAAGTTGGTAGAGTTATATAACTTTATCTCAGTTGAATAGAATCTCTGTTATTCTCCAGTTACTCCAAATGAAGTGTTTAGACACTTTAGCATATAATTCCTTACCATTTGTTTTCATTGTAAAATTCTAAATAATCTGGGGTTTTTTTAAACACTGGCTTATCTCTCTAATTTACTTCAAGATCCTGATGAACAAGAACAACCCCTCCTTCTTTGGTATATTTATGAAACTAGTTACACAATCAATACACAAAGAATAATCAAGGACTTTGTTTATAGTCTGACTGACCCTGGAGTAGCTCTATTAAAAACTCTATGTAACCTTGGACATCAACACTTCTTAGTTTATTTAGTATTTATTGGTATAGTACTAGAAGTTTCCATTTGTTAACAGAGCAAGTTGGGGCTCCTGATTGTACCCTTTTATGCCAGAATTTCAGAATGTTCTATAATCTATCTACCATCCAACTTCAGCATCGATTGTAGGAAAAATTGTACCTTGGCTGTTAAAACACTAATTTGTTGGTTTTAAGGAAACCTACTATTTCAGGGATGGGTGCCTGAATGCAATTAACTTTTCAGCCTTATAGGCACCAATTGTTATAACACATGAGGTTTTCAAGCTCAATATCTTTGGCTTTGAAGTTTCAGTTTGATTTAAACTTTATAAATATAAATAAGTTCTCATGAAGTATTAATACAGACTCTGCAGGCCAAAAAGGGGAAAAATGAAACATAATGAATAAGGAACTATGGAGTATCTGTAGACATTAGAGAAAGGAAACATGAAAAACAAAACCTGAAAACTGAAGTTTCTGATCTTTCTGATTTCTTTAAGTACAGAATACAAATAGAGAGAATTTATGCTGTACCTTATCATTCCACAAATATGATTATATTGAAAGGTTTTTTATGTTTGCCCAAATTCAGGGGTCTATATGAACAGGTCATGATAAATCCATACTAAAGTTTTTATGAAACCTGAGTCAGAGAGGACAAGCAGGGAGAGCTTAGCTAAGCAGAAAAAAAAAATATACCAACTATTCAGAAAGGTTTCTGCAAATTGAGAATCCTGCCATATAAAATGGCTCATTATAGGAATATAAATGTTAGGGAAGATTATCTGTCCCAGGCCAATCAAAAGTACACATGCTCACTTAAAGACAGTTTTTCAGTCAAAGATTTGAGATAGAAAAAGAGCCAATCATGTGTTTTACAAAAAGAGCAGAAAAGTGAGACTACAAGACTGGAAGGAAAGGAAGGGGAAAAAATTAAACATTTTTTTAGTCATCATCTAAGAGTCAGAAAGAACTAAGGTAAGGACTTTGCAGATATTATCTCATTTACTCTTTAGTCATTCTGTAATTTTTTATTCTCTTTTTAATTTTTGATTCTTGTTGTCTATTAATTTTCTAGGAACAGACTGAGCTTGACCAACATATTTTTAAATAATCTTAGAAACATTATTTTTATAGGATCTTGCTCTTACAAATTGCATGGAGACATCAAAAATATGCAACAAACAGGGTTGGTTTAAAGGTAAGGAGATGCAGGTGCAGAATTAGCTTTTAATATGAATGTATAAAAAATCTGAAAGCTAGTGTTAGTGGTTGAAGTTATTTAGTCATTAAAGGGTTAAAGAAATGAAGAGTAAGACAGTGAGTTTAATATAAGAAACCATGGTGTGTGTGCAGGGTAGAGAATGATGATCTCAATAAATTATTACATGCCTTTGTAGGCACACAGATGGATCTGATCTACTTGGGAACCTTTTATGAGGAAACCCTATGCATGTGTATAGGATAATGATCTGTCTCCAAATAACATCGCCTTCACTAATATTTAGGAATACAGACAAATTAGATTATGTCTTTGACATAGGTGAGCTAAATTAGACTAGAGACTCATTAGATAGCAAACAGCTTAGTTATTTTCAAGTTGTTAGAAACTTTTCCTAATGAAATTACCTAGGATTGAGGCCATGGTCAAAAGATCATCTATTAGGAAAGTTTTCTGGAGTATATAATGTCCATTCAAACTACCTGTCTGCTTCTCATACATGATAGAATTTCAACAGTGATGACTTTTACCTGAGCCATAGTAGTCTTTGAAAGAAAACAGAAACACTGCTAGAAGTTATATTTACAACTATCTTTGAGCCTGAAGATTTTTTCCCTTTGCATCTCAGTAAAATTCTTTACTTACAAACAGATTTCAAGAACTTTTATTGATACAGGAGGATAGAGTAGAAATATTGTAAATTCAACTAACCCAGATTCTACTGATGTTTCTGAGTCTTTGTTATATGATCTTATTTTTACTTTTTATGGTTAATTTATTTTATATTATTACAATAAACTTGTTATGAAAGTAAATATAAACCCCTACCCCCCAACGAAGATAGTGAAACCTCAAGAGAAGTGAAGAGAAAAAAAATTGTCTGTGTACAGATTCCATCAACTCTGTCTCTGTGTTGATTTGCTATCTTTTTCATAAGTCCACCAGAGAAGATGCTTTGATATCTTTGCCCACAATAACCATTCCTAGCTGTATTCCCTTCATTCTATTGTTTTCCTTTCACCCTTTCCCTTCTCAAAAGTGTTTTGTCTCTGACTACCCTCTCCCACAATCTTCACTCTCTTCTATCACATATTCCCACCCTCCTCTCCTCCTCATCCCCTTAACTCTCATTTTTTTATTTAAGGTAAAATAGATTTCTATAGCCTATTAAGTTTGTATGTTATTTCTTTGCTGAGCCATTTCTGTTGAGAATGAAGGCTTACTCATTCCCCTTCACCTCCTCCCCTTCCGATTCATTGCAAAAGCTTTGTCTTCACTTGTCTTATCCCATTCGACCTCTCCTTTCCCTTCCTCCAAGTACTTTCCATTATCACCCATTGAATCCATCTTTATATTATATTATACCATTATATTCAATTCCCTCCTATGCCTTATATATCTTTCATATAACTGCTCTTATAAATGAGAAGGTTCATATGAGTTATCAGTATCCTCTTCCCATGCAGGAACACAGTTCAACATCATAAAGTTCCTCATGAATGGTCCTTCTCAACCACCTTCTCTGTTTCACCTAAGTCCTGTGCTTTCAGATCAAACTTTCTGTTCAGCTTTGGTCATTTCAATAGCAAAGTATGAAAGACCCCTCTTTCTTTGAAAGTCCATCTTTTCCCCTGAAGGAGGATGTTTAGTTATGCTGGTTAGTTGATTCTCTGGTGTAAATCAACCTCTTTTGCCTTCTAGAATATCATATTCCAAGCCCTACAAGCTCTTATTGTAGATACTGCCAAATCTTATGTAATCCTGACTGTAGAGCAAAGGTAGTTGAATTCTTTGTTTCTGAAAGTTTGTAGTATTTTCTCTTTGAATTGGAAGTTTTGTAATGTGGTTACAGTATTCCTGAGAGTTTTTCTTTTGGGATGTGTTTCAGGAATTAATTGATAGAATCCCCCAATTTCTATTTTACCCTCTGATTCTAGGACATTAGGGCAATTTTGCTGCATTATTTCTTTTTTTATTTTATTTTATTTATTTATTTATACATTACTAAAATATTCTTGGTTAAGTGTAAACATAGGGCAGCTAGGTGGAGCGGTGGATGGAGCATTGGCCTTGCAGTTGGGAGGACCTGACTTGATAACACTTAATATTGCCTAGCTGTGCGACCTTGAGCAAGTAACTTAACCCCATTGTCATAAGCAATTTTTAAAAAAAATAAAAAACAAAGTAAACATAATACCCCCTCCCACACAAAAATATAAAACCTCATGAAAAATAAAGTGAAAGAAACAGAAAAACATTGTGTGTCCGTTTGCATTATGCTACCATCAGCTTTCTCAGGTGGATCACATTCTTTATAATAAGTCCATCATATTTTTCCACAGTTGCTGTTACTGATTGCAGTGCTATCCATCCATTCCTCCCCACTACCATCTATTATAGTTTCTCTCTTCTTTCACTCTGTCCCTCTTCAAAAATGTGTAGAGGGGCAGTTGAGTGGAGCAGCAGACAGAGCACCAAACCTGGGGCCAAGGGGCCCACCCCAGTGACCCAGTAACCACCTGTCCCCAGTGGTCCTGGACAGCCCACCCACCTTACAGCCCACCTTACAAAAAGTAAAAAAAGAAAATGTGTTATATCTGACTATCTTCTCTTTTGATCTATCCTCTCCTCTTATTACCAGTACATTTCCCTTTCACCTACTGACTTCATTTTTACAATATATTATATCTTCAAATTCATTGCTCTCCTGTGCCACATCTATAAAAGCTCCCTCTACCTACTCAATTAAATGAAAAGGTTCATATGAGTATTATCAGTATCATCTTTCCATGCAGGATTACACACAGTTCATCATCATTTAAGTTCCTCATAATTTACCATTCTTGGCTACTCTCGCTATGCTTCACCTGAGTCCTATACTTGAAGATCAAACTTTCTATTCAGCTCTGATCATTTCAACAGGAACATTTGAAATTCCCCTGTTTCCTTGAAAGTCCATCTTTTCTCCTGAAAGAAGATGTTCAATTTTGCTGGGTAGTTGATTCTCAGTTACATTCCAAATGTCTAGAATATTATATTCCAAGCATTATGATCTCTTAATGTGCGTGCTGTTAAGTCCTGGGTAATCCTGACTGTACCTTCACAATATTTGAATTATTTCACTCTGGCTGCTTGTAATATTTTCTCTTTGACTTGGGAGTTCTGGAAGTTTGTTGTAATATTCCTGGGAGTTATTTTTTTTGGATCTTTTTCAGAAGGAGTTGGGTGGATTCTTTCAATTTCTATTTTACCCTCTGCTTCTAGGATATGAGGTCAATTTTCCTGAAGAAATTCTTTAAAAATGAATTCAAGGCACTTTTCCTGATATTGACTTTCAGTTAGCCCAATAATTTTTACATTATCTTTTCTAAATCTGTTTCCAGATCAGTTGTTTTTCAATGAGATATTTTACATATTCTTCTATTTTTTTCATTTTTTAGTGTTAAATTATTGTGTCTTGATTTCTCACAAAGTCATCAGTTTATTTCAGCTCCATTCTACATCTGAAGGATTTGTTTTCCTCAGAGAGCTTTCTTATCTCCTTTTCTATTGGAACAATTCTGCATTTTAAAGCATTTGTCAACTTTTTATTTTGTCAAGTCAATGTGGTTAAGTGACTTGTTCAAGGTCATACAGCTAGGCAATTATTAAGTGTCTGAGATCAGATTTGAACTCAGGTCCTCCTGACTCCAGGACTGATATTCTATCCATTGGGCCATTTAGGTGCCTCTCTTCAATAACCTTTTGAAGTGTTGTATTCATTTGACCTAAACTGGATTTTACTATGTTATTTTCTTCAGCATTTTTGGATATACTTGACTATATTGCTGATTTTGTTTTCATGTTTTTCCTGCATCTCTCTCATTTCTTTTCCCAATTTTTCTTCTACCTCCCTTACTTCATTTTCAAAATCATTTTTGAGTTCTGCCATAGCCTGAGCCCAACTTCTATATTTGTTGGAGTCTTTAGATGCAGAAGCTTGGACTTTCTCATCTTCATATTATGTATTTTGTTCATCCATGGGCCCAAAGTAATTCTTTATGGTCAGGTTTCTTTTTTCTGTTTACTCATTTCCCAGCCTGTGCCTGCTTTTGGGATGCTTCCTGAGCTTTTGAGTATCATTGGTATACTCCCTCAAGGACCTCAATATATGAGTCTCTGACTGCTCTCCTGTTGATTGAATGGCCACAAGCACACCCCTTTGGGGCCCCAGCCTGTGACCAGGGTCTGAATGTGGTCAAACTTCCAAAGTCCTGTCCTAGGGACTGAGGACAGAACTCAGCAGTCTCCCTGCACTCCCTTACTTTTTTTGAGCTGACCACTCAGGGAGCAGCTGCTCGGTGGCTCCTGCTGGGCAGTTCCACAAGCCTACTTCCATTTCCTGGGAATCTGGGTTGTAATGAGGGTCAGAACCACTCCGGGCAGGGCCATGCTGACCTGGGCTTCATGCTTTCTCTGGCAGAGGTTTCCCTGCTGATCTTCCAAGTTGAGCTTGGTTATCCTTGATGTGGTAGATCAGGAAACTGCTTCTGCTGTCTGGTGCCCTTGGACTGTTCCCGGAAGGCTGAAGCTCTTTCACAGTGTCTGACTGCTGCCCATCCAACCCCATAGAACAGAGCCTTCACACTAATTTTCAGGTTTCCTTGGGCTGGAGAATTGCCTCACTGGATCTTGCTGTTGCTTCTATCTCCCCCAAATTTAATTAGATTCATAATTTTAAGGTTTTTGAAATATTTTGGAGAGAGCACCCAAGAGAGACAGCATTCCTGCTGCCCTCTTGGCTATGCCCCTGCATTATTTCTTAATAATGAAGCCTAGGCTTGTTATATGATGTTCCATAAGTTGTCTAACTTCCATGGATTCTGATTTCTTTATTATAAAATGAAAAGGTCATAACATATGGATTCTGAAATCCTTGTTATCTCTATGACCTTTGCCCAAAATATATTATCCCATGACCTTTGCCCAAAATAATTTCTTATACCATTACATAATTATTTTTTTCCAATCTCCTCTTTCATTTTTAAGAAAGATTCATCTGGGATGGGGTGGAAACAGACTAACCATATGTATGGGTATGAGCATGGGCTTTGCATAGAAAAGTGACAGTAATTTTATTCTTTGACCTGTATTCATGGCTTTTTTCAATTGGGATGACTATCTAAGGTTTATGTTTAATTAGCATAGATTGTGGGAATAAAAAATAACTTCTATTCCCTATTGAGATAATAAAGCAGGATATTTACTATAGAGGAAGATGACTATAAAAAGGGGGAAATTACTTTAATGTTTTTGCAATATATTGCATTTCTGAAATATTAGTCTCCTATTCAAATTATGGGAACAAATTAAATTCACACAAAATAATTTTAAATATTCATTGGGTCTTGACAAAATTATTTTGGATAAGACTTCATTTCTTTCATGTTACATTTTGAATGATTCTTTACAATGCCTTTTGCGTTATTTTTCCTGCTTTCTTTAAGTCTTATTTGATTTGGTCCTATAGATTTATAAATGTCCCTGAAACACATTAAGTATAACAATAATTGATGACTCAGTGCAATTCCATTGCATAAAAATCAAATTTCTAGGGTACCATTTATTCTTTTTTGTTTGCAGATCAATAGTTGGGAGAACCCTTTACTTAGCAGTGTGCCAAAAACTTCCCCAAATGTATTCATAAGAGCAGCCTATAAATTCAATAGAAATATTAGGTTAAAGGGACATACCTGCTCAGAATAGTAAGTTTTCATGAGCTTTCAGAGTGTACTTTGTTCCTATTGTTCTTCTAAGAATCTGAGAACTTTGGGAATACCTCTGCTATGCTGTAAAACATTCACAAGTTTGACACATAGCCTAGGTTCCCATAGAGGAATATGGGCATATGAGTGGTAGTTAGAGGACACAAGGAAACTTGGGTCTCTGTAATATTTAAGACAGCATGAAAATGTGTTGCTTTTTTCAATGTTCTTCATGAAAATACCAAAAATACAGCAGACTAGGCCAAGAACTTTAGCAACTTCATTATTACACATTTGCCCAACTCAGTTTTTTAATAATGTGTCAATCATAAATATTGTCATTCAGATAAAGGATATTTATAGTAGTGACCTCTCCATTGTTCCCTTAATATTATATGGCACTTAGCATTTCTAGTCTTTTCTTTGACATTGTACTTCTTTATTTTTAGGCTTTTGCAAGGCAAATGGCGTTAAGTGGCTTGCTGAAGGCCACACAGCTAGGTAATTATGAAAATGTCTAAGACTGGATTTGAACCCAGGTACTCCTGACTCCAAGGCCGGTGCTTTATCCACTACAACAACTAGCTGCCCTGAAATTGTACTTCTTTCATTATCTATGGAACAAGGAATTCTGTATCTTTCTTCAGCTGATCAGACAGTGGATAGAGAGTTGGGTCTAGAGATGGAAATATCTGAGTTCATACATGACTTCATACACTGATATTTTGGGCAGGTCACTTAAGCTCTAATTATCACATTTTTCCTCAACTTTTACATGGAGTTAATAATGCAATCTTCCACAAAAAAAGTTGTTGTAAAGATCGCATGGAATAATATAGGGGAAACCTTTTTTTAAGCTTTAAAACTATTTATATAAATATTAACTATTATTTTAATATTAATAGTAGTGGTAAAACTATTGAAATTTTATTTTTCATTACAAGATGAAATATCAATCCTTTATATTATCATTTTTATTATAACATTGCTGACTTTAATATGATTTGATTGAATTTCACAAAAATATAGGATTCCACAAACATTTCTGGATCCATGTCATTGAGACATATATATACATACATATATATATAATACATACATATATATATATATATATATATATATATATATATATAATCTTCACTTTTCTATCTTTAACTCCAGTTCCACACTTTCAAATGACAGATGGATGACGGAAAATTGTTTTCTATAAACATGTTTGTTTAAAACAGAAATTTTTGTCTTTACCCATTTAAAAAAATACACCATTTGTAATTTACTTATTTCTGACACAACATCAGAATTCCAAGTATTACCCAGGTTCAAAACTTCAAAATCACAGCCCAAGACATCTTCTAATCTTTTCTCAATCTAGGTTCCAAATTAATATCCCTATTAAGACATCTATTCCACTTCCGATCTAAAGAATCACCAAAATCTTCCTATATATACTAGAATAAAATACATTGTCCCCTGGCATTTAAAAATCCTTCCTAAACTGACCCCTACCTAATTTGTAAAAGAGATATCATAAACCATGATTTTCAGCCAAAATCAACCTAATTATTGTATATGAATAATATTTCATCAATTTACTTTATCTTTTTATAGATTTAGATGCATGCCCAAGATGCTCTACCTCTTCAGATAAGTTTTTTTTTTTAAAGAACAATACATCTTTCCATTTGAAATTTAGCTCGGGTGCTATATGTTATAAGATGGAATTCTTTTCCCCAGTCTATGTACTCTAGAGTTATCCACATTACATCCTTATATTTATGCAAATATAATAAAAATCCCTTTCTTCATCAAAAAGTATATATTCCAAAAGTAAGAGGTATCTACATTTTTCTTTGTATCTCTGGGACCCAGCACATAGTATATATTCATAACTTATTAAAGTCAAGGAATTATCTGTGCTATATTTGATGAACAAAGGAATTAGAATCAAAATAAGTAATTTCAGATCTTAATCTACAATTTGATAGCTTTGTTACCTTTGATCAATTCATTTAATCTAGTAGAAAAGCAGTTTCTTCACATAAAAAATAAGAACTTTTGGAGAATTTTGTACAATTGACAAAAATCAAAATAATAAATTACAGTAAGATTGTGAAGAGAAAGGGACAATAATAAACTGTTGGTGTGTCTTTAATATGAGCCAATCATTCCAGTGAGCAATTGAGAATTTTACTTTCACAACTAGAGACAGCCCATTACTAGACATATTAATAAAGAAAATTCCAGAAAGATGCCACACAAACCAAAAGTTTTCATAACAGAATTTACAGTAAAATGTTCCTTCCTCTGCACCATAATAGCCTCTTTCTAATAGTTTAGCCAAGTACACACAGTTAATAAGTGTCAGTTATGAAATTACCTTTGTTCTGACTTCTACTCCATTCATTTAGAGACCAGAAATCATGCCTAGTAAGTTTATTTAAAAATATTCAATAAAGCATGATCCCAGGTGATCAGATGAATACAAACCATTTTATGGTGATTTTCAGAATGTCCATTTTATCGAAAGGAGCATTTCTTGAACCATATTTCACTAATAATACATGCATTCGTTAAACAATTATTTCTGGACAACCTTCAATGAATATGTCATTGTGATGGCTTCAATGATGTATATAATGATTAGGTAACTATACTGGTTCCCCAATGAATTTTCTAGTTTAGTAGGCAAGATAACCTAACCAATATGACACTAAGGTAGAATATGCATCTATAGGAAGAGATAATAAAAGTTTTTTTTTTTTAATTAGCTTTTTTTTTTGCAAGGCAATGATGTTAAGTGGCTTGCCCAAGGCCACCAGCTAGGTAATTATGAAGTGTCTGAGGCTGGAATTGAACTCAGGTCCTCCTGACTCCAGGGCCAGTGTTCTATCCACTACGCCATCTAGCTGCCCCTAATAAAGGATTTTTGACAAAGAAGATGGATGTTTTCTGCTTGTTTGGTTTCATGAAGGAAGCAATAAAGCTCAAGTTGAATATTAAGGTATGGGTATATTTGGACAAACTGAGCTCACAAGTATGGATATGAAGGTTAAGAGATTCAGAGGAAAAAAGGCACATGGAAGGAAAGTGTGGAGTATATTTGACAGACATTGTTGAGTGCAAGTTAACTAGACTATACGGTATTTAGAAAGAAGTAAAGGGATGTGACAAAATTAGATTTGGGTCTTATTTTGTAAAAAGTAAAAAAAAAACACTGAAGATTTGTTATGTGCATACATGCATGCATGTGAGTTTAGGTATGTGTGTAGGTGTGAAAACAATTTGCAGGATATTAAAATAGAGGGAACTTAATCTGCATCACCAGTGAGGAAATTATTGCAATAGTATAGAAAAATTATCAAAAGAGATTCAAGTAATGACGACAGGAATAATAGAGATGAGAAGATAGCTATGGAGGCAAAAGCTACAGGATTTGGAATTATTTGATGAAAGAAATGAAGGAGAAAGAGGATTAATATGTTTAGCATAAGGAATAGAGGAATGTACATATGATAAATTGCATAACAGAAACAAGTTAAAACAAGAAACATCGGTTTTGAGAGAATATTGTGAAATCAGATTTGAATATATTGACTTTGATTAGAGGGTAGAATATCTAGTCTGAAATGTACTGAAAGTATCTGTGAATGTCAGAGAGAAGGATATTTGAGGTCTAGAGATACAAATATAAAGTCATCAGCAGGGACATAATTGGAATTTTGTTCAGGAGGAGAGAGAGAGAGAGAGAGAGAGAGAGAGAGAGAGAGAGAGAGAAAGAGAGAAAGAGAGAGAGAAAGTGAGAGAGGAGAGAGAGAGAGAGAGAGAGAGAGAGAAAGAGAGAAAGAGAGAGAGAAAGTGAGAGAGGAGAGAGAGAGAGAGAGAGAGAGAGAGAGAGAGAGAGAGAGGAGAGAGAGAGAGGAGAGAGAGAGAGAGCTGTGTCAATATTTTTTCTTCAACTTCCCTGGTCATGAACTCAGTGAGCTGGTGATAATACAAAAGTGAGAGAAGCATAACAGAAGGCACACAACATGGCTATGAGCCCAACAGGCACTCTCTCACACATGTTCCTATCGTTTACTCCTGCACTTCACTGCTTCTGCCATTTGTCATCAGCTGCAAAACCCAAATAGACTCAGAGACCAAATGCATTTTTAATACTTCAAGTCATTGTTGCTGTCTTTGCCCTGCATTCAGAACAGGCTGGACCTGCTGGGGTCTATGAATTGCATGCAGAATAGGAAGCCAAGAGGGAAAAAAGATGGAAGGATGGGATGGTAGCCTCTGTCATGCAAAACAAATGTGAGTCTCTGAGTGCTCAAAAAACAATGTAGATTCTCAGACAGCTCAGGGCTAAATGTTCAATAGAAAAAGCATAACTTATTAACCATTTGCTTTCCCCCAAACTGAAGAAAACTATGCATTTATTCATTTTGCACATAATTTCCCAGACCATTTTTCATTTCAAGGAAAACTTTTTCCCACAATTATACTTACTAATATACTTTCTTGCTTCCCACTATCATTTTTAGTACTAAGGGAACTAAAGGACTATGATAGAATCTATGTAAAACCTGGAATGACCCTGAAAGGGTTAAATTTTTTTGTTTAAAATTATGGTTTCTAAATGCTTATCAGAAAACACCACCACCACTTCATTATATTCTAGTGATCAGAGTTTTGTCTTTCTACAAATAGGTTATAATTTTCACACATTTCTTAATGATTAGGGACTTGATCTGGCAGTTCAACTTATTTAGTAACTGTACTGCTGCCAAAGCCTAACCTTCATATACCTATTATTGTTTCTCAGAAAAGCAATTATTTAGAGAAATTGCTATGACTCATTTTCTTCAATCTTTTTTTTTCCTTTCTTTCTCTCAGTCTTTTCTTTGGCAATCACTACCATTTCTATGGTGATTTCAATTGCCTCTAAGCGGATTTATTCCTAATAGTGTTCCCCCATTATTTAAAGTCTCTCTAGATCTTAAAATTGATATTTCCATCTACCTGGTAAACTTCTCCTCTATCAGATTAAAAAGAAGAAACTAAGTTTCTTAAACCTGGGTCAAAGAATGGTATTTCTATTCTTTCAATAACAAGTTTAAAATTATTAATTAAATAATCTCTTAAAGTAGAGCTAAATGAATTCCATGAAAATGGAGATAGTAAAACTATTTTGGGGGTAACCTCAACCTCCCTCTCTCAGAATTAGATGAATATAAAAACAGAATAAAGAATGAGATTAAGGAGCTGAATAAATTCTTAGAAAAATTAGATACTGCAGACCTATGGAGAAAATTGAACTACGATATGGAATATATCTTTTTCACAGCAGCAGATGGTACCAAAACAAAAATTGACCATGTATTAGGGCATAAAAAGAACCTAATCAAGTGCAGAGAGGAAGAAATATTAAATATACCCTTTTCAGGTAATGATACAATAAAAATCATGTATAATAAAGGGCCATCAATAGGCTAAAATTTTGGAAACTAAATAACCCAATTGAACTTATTTTTTTCCAATTAATATTTTATTCCATTGTTCCAAGTACATACTGGGAAAGTTTTTTATCATTCATCCACATGTATATGCATATTTTTAAGTTATATAACTTTCTTCCACCTTCCATTTCCACCACTCTCCCCTCAGTGACAGTCAGTTTAATATTGTACATATATACTTATGTTTAACATGTTAACATGTTTAGAGATTAGTCATTTTCTGTGTGAGTAATTAGGAGTAAATGAAAAGAAAATATCGTGATATAGGAAAGAAAAACCTAAGATAACTTTTTTTTTGTAAGTGAATACAGTGTTCAATCAGATTATATCGGATTTTTCCTTTGGTTTGGTTTGGTTTGGTTTTTCTTCTGCTGGATGTGGATAGCATTGTCCATAGGTCTCTTAGGGTTGTACTAGCTCTTTGAATTGCTGAGAGGAACTGTATCCATCAAAGTAGATCAACTCATAATGTTGTTGCTAATGTGTACAAAGTTCTCTTGGTTTTGCTCCATTAACTAAATATCAATTCCTGTAATTCATTCCATGTTTCTCTAGGGTCCAGCCATTCATGTGAAATAAACAAATTTTAAAGAATGAGTGAATCAAACAACAAATCGTAAAAATAATAATTTCATCCAAGATAATAACAATAAATAGAAAACATATCAAAGTTGGAGGATACAGCCAAAGCAGTAGTTAGGGGAAATTTTATATCTCTAAATGTTTACATGAATAAGCTAGAGAAAGAGGGGTACAATGAATAGGACATTCAACTCAATATACGAATAAAGAAAAAAGCTAAAAATCTCTAATTAAATATCAAATCAGAATTTATAAAAATCAAAGGATAATTTAATAAAAGTGAAAGTAAGCATGGAACCCTGTGACCAGAGTGCTCACCCCATGGAAAGTAAGGTGGTAGGGGAAGGCTATTGAGGTTTCTCCTTTGGCCCTGGGACAGGCCTTTTTTGCTTTGTTCATATTCAGACCCTGGTCTTTGTCTGGTAACTCCTTATTGCCATCCACAGACAAGAGCACATGCAGGACAGTAGTCAGAGCCTTATATAATGAGGCCCTTGCAGTGAAGTCCCAATAATATTCAAAACTCAGGAAGCACCCCAAAACAAGGCATGGGCTGGGGAAATGAGTAACAGAAAAAAAAAAAAAAAACATGACCATAGACAATTACTTTTGTCCCATGGAGGACCAAATCATACAATCAAAAGAATGGAAAGTTCCAAGAGTCTTCATCTAAATTCTCCAAGACATACAGAAGTTGGTCTCAGGCTATATAAGAGTTCAAGAAAGATTTTGAAAATCAAGTAAGGGAGGTAGAGGAAAAACTGGGAAGAGAAATGAGGGAGATGCAGCAAAAATATGAAAAACAAGTCAACATCTTAGTCAAGGAAATCTAAAAAATGCTGAACAAAATAAGCTACTGAAAACCAGTTTAGGTAAAATGGAAAAATACAGTTCAAAATTTTAATGAGGACAAAAAAAAAGATTAAAAAGCAGAATTGGCTAGATGGAAAAGGAAATAAGAAAACTCTCTGAAGAAAACAAATCCTTCAAATGTAGAATGGAACTAAACAAAGCTGATGACTTTGCAAAGAATCATGACACAAGAAAACAATATCAAGAGATTGAAAAAACTAGAAAAAACATGAGCTATCATATTGAAAAAACAATGGATAAGGAAAATAGTTTCAAGAGAGATAATATAAAAATTATTGGGCTACCTCAAAGTCATGATCAGAAAAAGAGCCTTGATTTCATTTTCGAAGAATTTCTACAGAAAAGTTGCCCTGATATCCTAGAAGCAGAGTGTAAAATAGAAATTGACAGAATCTACTGATCTCCTACCAAAAGAAATCCAAAAAAAATTAATAACTGCCAGGAATATTATAGCCAAATTCCAGAATCCCCAAGTCAAGGAGAAAATACTACAAGGAGCCAGAACAAAGCAATTCAAATATTGGGGTGCCATAGGGAGGATTACCCAGGACTTAGCAGCATCCACATTAAGACCTCCTTGTACTTGGAATATAATATTCCAGAAGGCAAAATAACTTGGAATGCAACCAAGAATCAACTACCCAGGGGTGGCTAGGTGGCATAGTGGATAAAGCACCAGCCCTGGAGTCAGGAGTACCTGGGTTCAAATCCATTCTCAGACAATTAAAAATTACCTAGCTGTGTGGCCTTGGACAACCCACTTAATCTTGTTTGCCTTGCAAAAACCTAACAAAAAGAATCAAATACCCAGTAAAATTGTAAAATTGAACATCCTCTTTTGGGGAAAAGATAGACATTCAATGAAACAGGAAAATTTCAAATATTTCCATTGAAATAACCAGAGCTGAGGAGAAAGTTTGATCTTCAAGTACAGGACTCAGGTGAAGCATAGAGAATGGATGAGAAGGGTAAATTAAGAGGATTTAATGATTATGAACATATATTCCTGCATGGGAAGATGATAGAGATAATGCTCACATGAACATTCTCATTTATTAGAGCATTTGGAAGGAGCATTTATAGTTGAGACACAGAAGAGAGGTTGAATTTGAAGGTATAATATATTGTTAAAATGTAGTCAATGGATGAAAAGGAAATGTACTGGAAGAAAGGAAAGGAAAGGTAGAATAGACACAGATACTTCATGTAAAAGAGTCAAGAAATAATTTTTGCAATGCTATGGAAGTGGGAAAGGTGAAGAGGAATTACGGAACTTCTCTCTCATCAGAAATGTCTCAGAAAGGAAACAACATGTATACTCAATAGGGCAAAGAAACCTAGAAGAAAAAGGAGAGAAAGGGTATGGGAGAAAGGGGAGTGGGGGAAAGGAGAAGGGGAGCTAGGGGATTGAGGAGAGGATAGATCATGGTAGAGGATAGTCAGATATAATACATTTTCTTTTGTATTTTTTACAAGGTGGTAGGATTAGAATGCCTGCCCAGGACCATTGGGATGGGCAGGTGCTGGGTCTCTGGGATGGGATGTTGGCTTGAGGCCTCTTGAGCCTAAGGTTGGTGCTCTGTCTGTTGTGCCACTTGGCTGTCCCACAGCACAGTTTTGATAAGGGACAGATTGAAAGGGGAGAGAAAATATAATATTTGGTAGTGGAGTGAAATGGATGGAGGGAATTACAATCAGCAATATCAACAGTGGAAGTAAATTCTCTGGTGGACTTATGATAAAGAATGAGATCCATCATGAGAAAGCTGATGGTATTGTAATACAGGATGAAGCATATTTTTTCTCTTTCATTCACTTTCTTAATTGTGAGATTTTTTTGTGGGGCGAAGTGGGATTATATTTACTCTTGCAACAAGCCTATTTTAGTGATCTCTAAGTGAATAAAAAATTAAATTAATTAATAAAAAATAAAGACTGTGTAAAATGGTAATGTAGCAAGAATGAAGGAAGAAAAGCTTTTTAATTAAAAGATAAAAATTGGGTTTCCAGCCAAGATGGCAGTGATATCTCTGTCCCCTCAGAAATAACATGAGAGAAACAACCTCAGAAAGAGAAGCTAGGAAAAGAACACCTAACAAGAGCATTTGCCTCAGGTGACCATGGGTGAACCAGGAGAAGAGCAGAGAATCCCTTCTGGGGACAACAGCTGGGGGAGGCCAGAGGGTCAGCCTCAGCCTTGGAGACTTTGGTGCATGGTGAGTGCAAGATCTAGCTTTAGCTTTGAAGTCTTTGGCCAGGGGAGAAGAGCTATGGGAGGGTGAGTTCCAGCACAGAGTCTCAGAGCATGCCTGGAGAACAACCAGCTAAGCCAGGGACCTGCCATTTGGAAAGAGATCCTAAAATGAAAACACCAAGGAACATTGTGGTCAAATTCCAGGATTATCAGAAAAAATAAAAAGTCCTGCAAGCAAATAGAAAGAAAAAAAATTTAATACCAAGGAGCCACAGTAATGATTTCACAGGACCTGGCTGCAGCAACATTAAGGGATTGAAAGGTCTGGAATGAGATATTCTGAAGAGCAAGGGAGCTTGGAATGCAACCAAGAATCTACTAACACAGCAAAGATGAGTCTTCTCTTCCAGGTAAAAAGATGGACATTTAATGAAATGGAAGACTTCCAAGATTTCAAAAAGACCACAACTAAATAGAAAGTTTGGACATCAAACCGGCGGCTCAAGAGACACATGAAAAGGTAAGAAAACAATAAAAAAATGCTATACAATAAGATGAAAATGGCTATATATTCACATGGGAGAAAGAATCCCATAACTCTTGAGAATTGTAACTCTATTAGAGAGAATATACATAGCCAGAAGTGATTGGACACTCATAACTTTTTTAAGTGTTTTTTTTTTGCAAGGCAAATGGGGATAAGTGGTTTGCCCAAGGCCACAAAGCTAGGTAATTATTAAATGTTTGAGACTGGATTTGAACCCAGGTACTCCTGACTCCAGGGCTGCTGCTTTATCCACTATGACACATAGCCACCCCTCACTCTTAACTTTTGTGTGACTCAGAATGATTTAAAAGCAATACCTCTTTTAAAAGGGGAGCAATAAGGAGAGGGAGGTTGGAGGAAGACTGAATAGGAAAAATCTCATTACATCAAGAGGTACAAAAGACCTATTTTAATTGAGGGGGAAAAAGGGATGAGGTGAGAACAATCTGAATATTCATCTCATCAGACTTGGCTTAAAGTTAAATTAAGCACAATTTATCAAGTTAAGAAACTTATCTTACCTTTCAAACATTAAAAAAGGGTAACAGAGAAGTTGAAAGAGCTACAGAACGACATAGACAGCAAAACTCTACTAGTTGGATACCTCAGCCTCCCGCTATCAGATTGAGATAAATCTAATCATAAAATAAACAAGAACGTGGTTAAGGAGGTAGATTATTAGAAAACCTAGATATGATAGACCTATGGAGGAAATTGAATGGGGACAGAAAGGAATATAGGTATTTTCCTGCAGTACATGGCACTTAAACAAAAACTGACCAAATGATCAATTTCAGAAAGGCAGAAATAGTGAATACATCTTTCTCAGAACATAATGTAATAAAAATCATATGCAATACTGGGCCAGGGAGATATAGACCCAGAACTAATTGGAAACTAAATAACTTAATTTTAAAGAATGAGTGTATCAAGCAACAAATTATAGAAAGAATTAAATATTTCATCTTAAATAATGACAATAATGGAACAACATACCAAAACCTATGGGATGTACTCAATGAGGCTGTTAGGGGATATATTATATCATTAAATGCTTACATGAATAAATTAGAAAAAGAAAAATATCAATGAACTAAATATACAACTCAAAAAATTAGAGAAAGAACAAATTAAGCCCCCCAATTAAATACCAAATTATAAATTCTAAAAATTAAAGGGGAAATTAATAAAATAAAAAGAAAGTAAACTAGTGAACTAATAAATAAAATCAAGAGCTGCTTTTATGAAAAAAAAAACAATAAAACCTATCGACGTCTGGTCGATTTGATTAAAAAAAAAGAAGAAAAGCAAATTGCTAGTATCAAAAATGGAAAAAGGGTGAACTTACCACCAATGAGGAGGAAATTATAATAATAATTCAGGATTATTTTGCCCAACTCTATACCAATAAATTTGACAATCTGAGTCAAATGGATGAATATTTACAAAAATATAAATTACCCAGATTATATGAAGAGGAAATTAAAACCTAAATAACCCTATCTCAGAACAAGATATCCAATAAGCTATTATTGAACTCCCTAAGAAAAAATGTCCTGGGTCAGATGGATTCACAAGTGAATTCTTTCAAACATTTAAGGAACAATTGGTTCTAAATATAGGTAAATTCTTTGGAAAAATAGGTGAAGATGGAACTGTGCCTAACTCTTTCTATGAAAACAATATGGTGCTGATAATAAATAGGAAGAGTTAAAACAGAAAAAGAAAATTATAGACTAATCTCCCTGATGAATATAGATGCCACAATCTTAAATAAATTTTTACCAAAACAATTACAACAAGTTATCAAAAAGATAATACAGTATGAATAAGTAGAATTTATCACAGGAATTCAGGATTGCATTAATATTAGAGAAACTCTTAGTATAATTCATTATATCAACAACATACCTATCAGAAATCATATTATCATATCAATAGATGCTGAAAAACATAAAATACTTTTGATGCAATGCATTTTGATAAAATACAGCATCCATTTCTAATAAAAACACTAGGGAGTGTAGGAATAAATGATTGCTTCTTAGAATAATAAGCAGTATCTATCCGAAATCATCAACAAGCATTATATACAACAGGGATAGGCTTGAAGCATTCCCAATAAAATCAGGGGTGAAACAAGGATGTCCATTATCACCACTACTACTCAATACTGTATTAGAATTCAGCAATAAGAGAAGAAAAGGAAATCGAAGGAATTAGACTAGGGAAGGAGGAGATAAAATTCTTACTCTTTGCAGATGACATGATGGTATACCTAGAGAATCCCAAAAAGTCATCTGAAAAACTACTTGAAAAAATTAGCAACTTTAGCAATACAGCAGGATATAAAATAAACCCTCATAAATCATCAACAATTCTATATATGACTAACAAGATACTGGAGAAAGAGCTAGAAGGTCATACCCCATTCAAGGTAAACTTAGACATCATAAAATACCTGGAAGCCTAGCTGCCAAGCTAGACTCAAAAACTTTTTGAAAATAGTTACAAAATTCTTCTCAAGCAAATAAAATCATATTTAAATACCTGGGCAAATATCAACTGTTCATGGATAGACAAGTTGTAAGTAAATTTATATGATGTAATAAAAGTCAAGAATTTCCAGGGATTCAATGAAAAACAGTGCAAAAGAAGGTGGCTTAGCCTCGTCAGTTCTACAATTATATTATGAATCATCAGTCCTCAAATCTGTCTGCTGTTGGCTAAGAAATAGAGTCATGGATAAGTGGAATAGCCTAGGTGCAATAGCAGGAAATGATTATAGTAATCCGCTGTTTGATTAACCCAAAGATTTCAGCTATTAGCATAAAAACACTCTCTTCAATACAAACTGTTGGGAAAACTGGAAGTTAGTATGGAAGAAACTTAGATTAGACCAATACCTCACAACCTACACCTAGATAAGTGTCAAATGAATATAGGATTTAAAAAAAACAATGTTATATGGGTGGCTAGGTGGTGCAGTGGATAGAGCACTGGCCCTGGAGTCAGGAATACCTGAGTTCAAATCCACCCTCAAACACTTAATAATTACCTAGCTGTGTGTTCTTGGGCAAACCACATAACCCATTGCCTTGAAAAAAAATATTATTAGCACACTTGAAGATCAAGGAGTAATTTACCTGTCAGATCTATGGAAAGGGAAACTGTTTATGACCAAAGAAGAGATGGAGCATATCATTAAAAGCAATCTAGATAATTTTGATTACCTTAAATTAAAAAGCTTTTGCACAGATAAAATTCCTATAACCAAAATCAAAAAGAAATATAATAAATTGGGAAACAATTTTTACAAGTAGTATTTCTGACAAATGACTCATTTCTATATATATAGAGAACTGTGTCAAATTTTCAAAAAAAAAAAAAAAACCAAGCTACTCCCCAATTGACAAATGGTCAAAAGATATGCAAAGACAATTTCAGATGAGGAAATCAAAACCCTAAATTATTATTTATCAAAGAAATATTAATTAAAGCATCCTTGACATACCACCTCATACCTCTCAGATAGGCCAATATGACCAGAAAGGACAATGATCAATGTTGGCAGGGATGTGAGAAATCTGGGACACTAATTAATTGTTGGTGGAGTTGTCAACTCATCCAACATTTCTGGAGAGAAATTTGGAATTCTGCCCAAAGGGCAACAAAAATATGCATATCCTTTGACACAGCAATACCACTACTGGGTCTATACACTGAAGATATGATGACAAAGATAAAATATCACTTGTACAAAATATTCATAGAAGCGTTTTTTGTGGTGGCAAAAAATTGGAAATTGGGTAAATGTCCTTCAGTTGCGGAATGGCTTAACAAATTGTGATATGTGTATATACCCATCCAGGAAGTCTGGAAGGATTTGCATGAACTGATGTTGAGTGAAATGAGCAGAACCAGAAAGACATTGTACATGCTAATAGCAACTTGCGGGTCATGACCAGCCTTGGTGGACTTGCTCATCCAATCAGTGCAACAATCAGGGACAATTTTGGTTTCTGTGACAGGGAATACCATCAGTATCCAGAGAAAAAATTGTGGAATTTCAACAAAGATGAAAAATTATTCCCTTTAATTCAGGAAAAAACCCATTATCTTATTATATAATTCTGCTATCTCTTATACTTTATTTTTCTTCCTTAAGGATATGAATTCTCTCTCATCACATTCAACTTAGATCTATGTATACCATGGAAACATTGTAAAGACTAACAGACTGCCTTCTGTGGGGAGAGGAGAGGGAAAGAATATTGGGAGAAAATTGTAAAAATAAAAATCCATAAATTCTTTAAAAAAACAAAATAAAATTGAGATGAAAATAGCATCTACTTGCAAGGATTGTGGTGAGAATTAAATGAGATAATAATTTTAAATCACCTAGCACAGTCATAAAAAAACTGAGTTGGTTTTATGGAAAACCAACAAAATAGATAAATATTACATCATTGTGTAAAAAAAGAATGCCAAATTTCCAGTAACAAAATTGAAAACTGGATTTTCCACCAATGAGAAGAAAATTAAAGTAATAATTCATAGCTATTTTGCTCATCTGTACACTAAAATATCTGACAATTTAAGTGAAATGAAAGAATACTTCCAAAAATATAAATTTCCCAAAGAGGAAATAAAATACTTAATTAAATCCATTTCAGAAATAGAAATCGACAAGCCATCAGTGAACTAAGAAAAAAAATTATGGTTAGATGAATTTGTAAGTGAATTTTGCAAAATTTTTAAAGAGCAATTAATTCTAATTCTGTATAAACTACTTGAAAAATTAAGTAAAGAAAGATTTCTTCAAAATTCCTTTTAATTCACCAAGATGGTGCAAATGCCTAAACCCAAAAAAGTCAAAATATTGAAAGAAAAGTACAGATAAATTTCCCTAATGAACATTGATCTAAAAAATTTGGATAAAATTTAACAAAGAGCATTTAAAAAATTATTAGTAACTCATATCGCACCCCCAAAACAGGCTAAGGCTGGGAAAATGAACAAGCAGAGAAATAAGAGGAAGACCATTGAGAAATATTTTGCAAATAGGACCAAGAAGGATCAAAATACTCAGTCTGAAGATGAGGAAGCACAAGCTCCTGCATCTAAATACTCCAAGAAAACAGAAATTGGGATCAGGCTATGACAGAGCTCAAAAATTCAAATGAAGGAGTTAGAAGAAAAACTGGGAAAAGAAATAAGAGAGATGCAGGAAAAACATGAAAATGAAGTCAGCAGCTTAATCAAGGAAATCCAAAAAAATGCTGAAGAAAATAGCATGAAAAAAACAGCCTAGGTAAAATGGATAAATCAGTTCAAAAAAGTTATTGAAGAGAAGAAGGCTTTAAAAAGCAAAATTGGCCAGATGGAAAAAGAAATAAGAAAACTCTCTGAGGAGAACAAATCCTTCAGACAAAGAATGGAATTCAGGGAGATTGATAAATTTACCAGAAATCAGGAATCGATACTTCAAAACAAAAAAAAATGAAAAATTAGAAGAAAATGTGAAATATCTCATTGAACAAACAACTGATATGGAAAACAGACTTAGGAAAGATAATTTAAAAATTATTGGAATACCTGAAAGTCATGATCAGGAAAAGAGCCTCGACATCATTTTCAAAGAATTACTGCAGGAAAATTGCCCTGATATTCTAGAAGCAGAGGGCAAAATAAAAATGGAGAGAATTCACCTATCCCCCTGAGAAAGAGATCCCAAAAAACAAACCCTAGGAATATTATAGCCAAGTTCCAGAACTCCCAAGTCAAAGAGAAAATATTACAAGCAGCCAGAAGAACACAATTCAAATATCGTGGAACTGCAGTCAGGATAACACAGGACTTAGCAGCAACTACACTGGAAGCTCAGAGGCCTAGGAATATAATATACTGGAAGGCAAAAGAGCTTGGAATGCAGCCAAGAATCAACTACCCAGCAAAAATGAATCTCCTCTTCCAGGGAAAAGGATGGACTTTCACTGAACCAGGGGATATTTAATAGTTCCTGTTGGAATGGCCAGAGCTGAACAGAAGGTTTGATCTTCAAATACAATACTCAGGTGAAGCATAGAGATTGGAGGAGAGGGGGAAAATATGAGGGATTTAATGATGATGAACTGTATGTATTCCTGTATAGAAAAATGACATTGATAAAACTCATATGAACCTTCTCAGTTAATAGCGCAGGTAGAGGGAGTTATTATAGTTGAAGCACAGGAGAAAGCTGAATTCAAAGATAAAATATGGTGTAAAAATGGAGTCAACAGAAAAAAAGGGAAATGTAATGGGAGAAAGAAAAAGGAGAGGGGGGAATAGGCCAAGATATTTTATATAAGAAGATTTTTCTTTATTACAATGAGCTATTTCAATGATATGGAAGGGCGGGAAGGCAAGGGGGAATGAGGGAAAGTTTGCTCTCATCACAGGTGGCTAGGAGAGGAAACAGCATATATACTCAATGGGGTATAGGCATCTGGAGTAAGAAGGAGGGAGTCAGGGGGAAGGCAGAGAATGTGAATGATGGAGGAGAGGATGGACCATGGTGGTGGGAGAGTGGTCAGATATAACACATTTTCTTTTTTACTTCTTGCAAGGGGCTGGGATTGGATGGCCTGTCCGGGACCATAGGGCCAGGTGGATGCTGGGCCTAAGGGATGGTATGGGGGCTCAGGGCCTCTTGGCCCCTGAGCCAGGGAATATGTCTGCTGTGCCACATAGCTACCCTACAACAGAGTCAGAGTGAGTGAAAGAAGAGAGAAAGTATAGTACATGGTAGTGGAAAAATAAGAAAGGAAGGAATTGCGATCAGCAATGGCAACGGTGGAAAAATATGGAAGTAACTTTTGCCATGGACTTATCATAAAGAATGTGATCCACCTGAGACAGAGTTGTTTTTGTTGAAACAAAGACTCAAGCACATTTATTATTATTATTATTATTATTATTATTATTATTATTATTATTATTATTATTATTATTTGGGTGGTTCAAGGCAAATGGGGCTGGGTGACCTGCCTGGGGCCACATAGCAGGGTGATCATTGGGTGTCAGAGGCCAGATTTGGACCCAGGTGCTCCTGGCTCAAGGGCCAATGCTCTGTCTGCCAACTTGCCACCCCTATTATTATTACTATTTTATTTTATTTAGGGTCTTTTTTCCCCCTTTTTTATTGGTTTTTGCAGGGCAGGGGGGTTTGGGTGGCTTGCATGTCACCCGGCTGGGTGATTGTTGGGTGTACAGGGCCAGATGTGGGTTCGGGTGCTCCTGGCTCCAGGTCTGGTGCTCCATCTATTGCGCCACCTGGCCATACCTGCAATTATTACTATTATTTTCTTTAATTTTAATTTTTTTTCTTTCCCCTTTATTGCTCAAGCAAGTCTATATTTATGGGGGGGGTATTTCATTTACTCTTAAACAAGAATATTTTATTAATGTAAAAATATTATTTGTACAAAATGAGAATAAATATTAAATAAAATACAAAATGTTATGCAGTATTTTTACTTGAAGAAATCAATTTGCATTATATGTAATGGGAATAAGGCAGAATCATTCCCCATAAAATCAGGGGTGAAGCAAGAATATCAATCATCTCCACTATTATTCAATATTTTATTTCAAATAATATTTTTTTTTCAATGAAGACAAATTAAAGAAATTAGAATAAGCAATGAGGGCCAAAACTCTCTCTGAAGATTGCATGTTGATTTATTTAGAAAGCCTATAAAATCAACTAAAATACTTCAAATAATTGATAATTTTACCAAAGTATCAGGATATAAAGTGAACCCACAAAAATTCATCAGCATTTCTAAATATTGTCAACAAAGCAAAGCAGCAAAGTACAGAAAAAGAAGTTCCATTTAAAATAACTGTTGACAACATAAAATACTTGTAATTCTACCTGCAAAGACAAACCATAAACTAGATGGAAACAAATACAATAAAAATCAAATCAAATCAAATTAATTGGTAAAATATCAATTGCTTATGGTTATACAAAACTAATATAATAAAATGATGTTTGCCTCAATTAAATTATGTATTTAGTGCCATACTATCAAAATACCAAAACTTATGTTGTTGAACTAGAAAAACATTCACAAATTTCATCTGGAGGACCAAAAGATCATGAATATCAAGGAATGAAAAAGATAACTCAGAGGAACGTAGTATAGCCATAACTGATCTAAAATTATTTTATAAAGAATACTTTATATGATACCAGATAAGAAATAAATTGGTGGATCAGTGGAGCAGATTAGGTACAAAAGAAACCATAGTAAATCTATGGTAATAAACTTCTTGATAAACTTAAAGACTAACTTCTGGGATAAGAACTCAGAATTTGACAAAAACTGATGGGAAAACTGAAAAACAGTATAATAAAAACTAGGCCTAAACCAACATCTCACACTCTATACCAAAATAAGGTCAAAAGGATTCATAATTTAAGCATAAAAGGTGGTATACCATTAGCCAGTTAAGAGAACAAAGAATAGCTGATGTGTTAGAACTATGGAAAAGTAGGGCATTTTTGATCAAAGAAGAGATAGATGAATTATAAAAGGCAAAACAGATAATTTTGATTACATTAAATTAAAAAAAAAAGCTTTTTACAAATAAAACCAATGCAACCATGATTCAAAGGAATCGAAAAAGTTGGGAAATAATTTTTACAACTAGTGATTATGATAAAGGACTCATTTCTATAATATATCAAGAAATGATTCAAATTTATAAGTGTACAAATCTTTCCTCAATAAATCGTCTAAGGATTTGAAGAGTCAATTTTCAGATGAAGAAATTAAAGCTATCCATAGCTATATAAAAATGTTCTAAATCACTATTAATTAGGGAAATGCAATTAAAACAACTCTGAGCTACCAAATATATGATTGACTAATATGCCAAAAAAAATAAAATGATCCATGTTGTAGGGAATGTGACAAACCTGGAGCACAAGTGCACTGTTGGTAGAGTTGCAAATTGATTTTATCATTCTTGCTAGTACTTTGTAAAGACCCCCAAAGGGCAATAAAATTGTGTATACCCTTTGATATAGGAATAACAATACTAGGTCTGTATCCAAAGAGAACATTAAAAAATGGGGAAAGACACACATGTAACAAAAATAGTTATTTTCATAGTAAGAAAATGAATTGGAAATTGAGGAAATGCCCATCAATTTGGGAATGGCTGAACAATTAAGAATGCATTGGAGTTGTATTGTTCTATAAGAAATAATCTATGGGCAGACTCAGAAAAGTCTGGAAAGACTTATATGCTGAATGAAGACAGCACAGAACTAGGAAAATAGTGCACACATTAACATTGTTTGATGATCAACTATGATAGACTTTTCTCTTCATAGAACAACAATGATTGATGAAAGATAATCCCAAAGGACTTGTGATGGAAAATACTATCCACAACCAGAGAAAGATCTTGGAGTCTTAATGTATTAAAAATTCTTTTATGTTTTATTTGTTCCTTAGTTTTCCCCTTTACTTCTATTCTTTCAAAATATTCCTAAGATTACAATATATTTAACAAATTTGTACATGCATAATTTTAGGGAAGTTAGGTGGTGGAATGAATAGAGCACTGCTCTTAGAGTCAGGAGGATAGGAGTTTGAATTGGTCCTCAGACACTTGATACGTATTAGTTGTGTGACCCTGGGCAAGTCACTTGCATATTGCCTTGCATACAGAGCCATTTCCAGTCATCTTGATTAACATCTGGCTACTTGAGCCAGATGTCTCGGGAGGAGAAAGTGAGACTGGTGATGTAACACAGTAGCCCCTCACTCAAATCCAATTTATGTGCTTATCATGACAACACCACCATGATGTCATGGTCTTCTTTGAGACTGAAGGACAAACATGTGTAATCTATATCAGATTATTTGTTGTCAAGGGGAGAATAGAGTGAAAGAAGAAAAGGAAAGAAATGAGGAACACAAAATCTTCCAAAAAATGATTGTTAAAAACTATCTTTGCATGTGGTTAGAAAAAGTCAATAAAAAAATTATTGACTTAAAAATTACCCACCTCATCATCCCTCCCCACAAGAAGTGGTAATTGATAGTGGCTTATATTAGAAGCAAACTTGGAAGACTGAAGTGCCTTCACATAGTCTGGGAGAAAAAGACATGTACCATATTCCTGAACCCAAGTTCCTATGATGAGTAGGAGGGTATTTGGAATTCTTTATGTATGATGTGAATGAAATTCAAATTTCTTTTTAGGAAAGGGAGATTTCCTAAGAAGCAATAATTTCAAAGTTCCCTTGAATGTAGTAATAAATGAGAGAAGGAATTCAAAAGCATTTATTAGAATATTTATAAATAATAGTAATATTTTAAAGATAAACAACACTGAAAAACTTAGAAACTCTGAACAACACAATTACCATTGACAAGTTCTGAGGATCAATGAATATGCTACCTAGCATTCGACAAATAGATAAGGAACTTACAATGAAGGATTAGGGGTATTATTTGCCTGTGGTTAATGAAGAAATTAATTTTCGTCAACTATAGATGCTTGAAAAAGGAATTTTGCTTTCCACGCTTCCTTAATTGGGGGTATGCTAAGGTGGGAGAGAGCCAAGGAGACCTGATAATAAAATAAAATTTAATTTTAAAATGGGGGGAAAATAAACTTTTTGAAATTATCCATGATTCTTTTTTCTTCCTCACCCCCTCAGACTTATCTACAATAGCTGATAATACGTTGTCTGTCCCTTCTTATTTTCCATTTACATTGCTATCCCTCATCTCTCTTATTTAAACTATTCAAAGAGCATATTTAATGCTTTTACCAAATCTGATTCATCTCCCACATCCTATTTTCCATTCCATGCAATTTTCCTGACACACTGCTGTTATTAGTATATTATGTATCTACTTTTGAAATTTTAGAAAGTTTCAAGTTCTATAACAGAAAAATTAAACACATAATTCATTCCAAGAAATATTTATTTGGCATCCATTACATTTAATATACTATATGACATACTATGAGGACAAAGAAAAGTAAAAGTTTCTGTCTTCATGAAGTTTATACTCTACAGGGAAGAGGGTACAATAGAAATAAATACCTTCGTAGGAAATTAAAGATGGAAGTAAGGCTAACATCTGAAGAAAATCAAAAAAAGTTTCAGAGTGGTGTATCTGAATTAAGTTTTGGAAAATGATAAGGATTTGGTGATATAATGAAGATAGTGATGATTATGATGGTGATGATGCTGATGATGCTGATGCTGATGATATTCTGCATTCAAGTGATGCTGAAGCATCTACAAATATGTGATTTAATTCTCACAATAATCATGAAAAGTATGTGCTGCTATTATCAGGAAAATTGAGGTAAACAGGGGTTAAATGTCTTTTCTGGGAATTATATAGCTTGTTGTGTCTGAGACTGAATTTGAAATCAGTTTTTCCTAAGAGTAGTTCTAGTGATCTAATCATTGAAACATCTAGCTGCTTCTGGTTTGTGAATATTTATACAATTTAAACATAATGTTGTATTTATGACTTAGCTACTATTCTATATGAGCTAGAACAATGAATCCCTTGAGTATTTTGAATTTAGATTGGATAAACAGGTGGGAAGCAGATTGACAAAGATTTAAATATCAGTTAAGAAAAATTTGCATTTTATTTCATATACTACAGGAGGTAAGTAAAGATTTTTGAGCAACTGAAAAACATGATCTGACCTATAACATTGCAAGATTATGCTGACACTTTTGTAGAGGATAATTTGGAAAAGGAAGATAATGGACAAAGAATGATTATGAAGTTATTACAATGGTCTAGACCGTATACATAAGGACCTTGAAAATGTTATATAAGAGTATAGAAACCAGAAACATATATGGAGGTTATTATGGAAATAAAATTTACAAATATCATATTATTGAAAATAGGGTTGGAGAAACTATCGAGTTTAAAGTATGTTCCTGAGCTAAAAATTCTGAGTCAAATGGAGGAGGAAGATGATATCCACAATGGAAATAATGAAATGATAAAGTTTTATAAGAGATGTGAATGAGTTCTCTGTTTTCACATTGATTTTATCAAATCAAGAAAAGATATAGAAAGCAATATTTAGTAGATAATTTGTTGTCTCTTGAGCCATGCCCATGACATGCCATCTCCTCTCTGATCACTAATTCTATCTTTCCCTGTTTCAGAAACTTAGATTCAACAAACTTGGACTCTGATAGATTAGCTACTACCTTATTTTACCTAGTCCCAAGCCTTTAATAATTTTTGAACATGAAAATACAATGTGAACATAAACATAACCAACCAGAACCTTTCCAGAATTCATTTTTATGCTTTTCTTATTGTAACAGACAGGTCTTGTGGTCAAGAACATAGTGACTGGTACATAGTAAGTATTTAACAAATAATATCATGTGCATGTGTGTTTGTGCCTGTGTGTGTATCTGTGTAGGTTTATGTAATTTATTTAGTTGATAAGGCAAAAAAAAATACTGGGAAATGAACATTGTAATTTGTGAATAATATATACCTGTAGAGACTTGATATTTGAATGGAAAAATTGAAAATTTAAAGATAATATGTATACAGAGAGAAGAAAACATAACTCTGAGGTATAATCATATTAAGAAAGAGATAGGTGAAAATAGGTGGCACTGGAATTAGGAGGACCTGAGTTCAAATGTGATCTCAGGCACATAATATGACACATACTAATAACCTAACCTTGTGACCTTGGGTAAGTCACTTAAACCTACAGCCTTGCCAAAAACATGATAGACAGAGAGAAAGATATGGTGGAAGGTCTAGGAAGAAGAATCTGATAGATAATGTTCAGGCAAATAGGACGGGAAGGGAAAATTATGTCATAGAAACCAAGGTAGAAGAAACTTTCCATGAAGAGATTCTCTTTTGATACAATGTTGCAGAAAAATCAATAGGAAAGAAAATTGAAACAAGGTCCCTCCCTTTGATCAGGGACAATGAATTTGGTTGATAATCTTGAAGAAACAGTCCCTAGAAAGTGAAGTCAGGAATCTGATCACAAGCAATTAAGAAGTGAGTGGTATATGAAGTGAATGAACATTGCCATTAAAAGAAAGAGAAAAAGAAAGAAAAGTAGTCATAAGGTAAGGGAAGGGGTTTTTTAATAAAAAGGATAGACATAAACATTTTAAGAAAATGTGGAAAGAACCAATAAAAGGAATATATTAAGAGACAGAGAGAGACATAACAGAGATAAAGACAGAGACAAGGAGAAAAAAATGACTATATGATTTATAAGGAAAGTTCATGAAGAACTTACATTGTTGATTCTATGTTTTTTCAGTGAATGAATGCAACACACTTAAACAATGTTGGGTAGGAATCACTGTAAGCTTGAGGAAAGTAGCCACACAAGGTTGTTGGTTCAATGAAGTAAGAATAACAATTTTGTGGTGTATACTGCACACCCATTTGAGATTAGATAACCAAAATTACTAGATAAAATCAATATGATGACTTTATTGTAGAATACAAGAGGAAGAAAAAGATATGTTGGGGTGAACTAGGGATAAGCAACAATTGTCTGGGACAAAGGAATCAAAAGTGGAAGAGAGCAATTGAAAAGGTCTAATAGAATGCATGTCTCTTGAAGAAAGGATTTGTTTCCCCCTTGTACCTGGCAGCCCAGTCCATATTGTGAAACTCTAAACAGACCCCAACAATGCAGGAGCAGACTTTCCCAGCAACTGAATCAGAAGCAGAGCAACACTTATTACATACATAATAAACCTTCATTTTTAGGAATGAACAATATCAAACAATGAACAGTTTCAAGTAATCAAAGAAAGGTAGGCAGGCAGGAAAATAATAGCCTGAGAGAAAAAGGTTTAGAAGAATTGAAGATTTTAGTGAAGACCAAACAATGACTTAAGAGCAGTAAGACAGAAGGGGAAGAGAAAGATAAAAGATTATGGTCAGAATGGAAACTGATTTACTAAAAGTAATAGTGGTGTAAGAGTTAGGGAGAATGGTGAAAGTTCAGTTATGGACATCCCCAGGGGAGGCTGTAAATCATGAAAGCTGAGAAAGTGATTAATTAGGATATATGATTATTCGAAGGGACTTCAGGGTATAAAATGAAACTTCCAAGTCTGAAGTTAGGAATTGCGTTGGAGGAAAAGACTAGGAGTCAGATACTGAACTTCTACTGAAGAAAGGGAAGTGATTTAGGACTGGCAGATCAAAGCCATAAAGGTCTTCACTAGGTGGTACAGAAGAATGCAATGTAACCAAAAGGAGAAATTACTGAGGGTTCATGGTAGAGGGAGAAACTGGATGCTTCAAACCATAACATATATGATTCTAGTTTATGCTAGTCCGTTGGTGAGACATGAGGAAAGGATCAACTAGCAGTGTAGAGGAGATCTAGAGACTGCTGGAGAGAACGAGGATTTTCCTGAGATGTTTAGTCTCAATTAGACTTTTAATGCAGTACAACAATGTTTGTACACACCCAAAACTAATTCACTCTGCAACTCACCACAATTTCAATTCAAAATATTTTATTCTGGGGCAGCTAGGTGACAGTGGATAGAGCACCATCCCTGATGTCAGGAGGACCTGAGTTCTAATTTAACCTCAGATACATGATATTTACTAGTTGGGCAAGTTGTGTAACCCCTTTGCCTGAGAAAAAGTACCCCTCATTAAGATTCCCACAGCTCTCATTATACTATTTCAACTCAGGAATTGCTTCGTATTTCATTGCTAAAATTGAGATAAATTTGTTCAGAGCTTTCTCTTCCCTCCCTAGCTCACACTGTTCAGTTAATTTCTCTCCACCATCTTCTTTACTTATATTCTCAGAGCTTAACACAGTTTATGAAACATAGTAAATAGTTTATAAATGCTATTGATGCAACTGGTTGACTGGAAGAAGAAGCAGAGGATACAAAAGAAAGCTTAAAGTTGAAGTTTGCAAGCCGTTAAACATGTTTTACATGTAAGAAAATGTTAATAGAGGGTTTAGTAGCAAAGTGACTAGAAAGTAATGGAATTTATTCAGATGGATAATGGGAGCTGTTGCAAGGAGAAAAACATGTTTTTCTTTGGGTATTGACTAATTTTGTCTGGAATTAAGTAAAAAGAGGGTATTCATTTACTAACTACCAGTTTGTGAAGATCTATTCCCTCCAGTGTTTATGGAGGGTGACTTTGGGTTTGTATTTCCCCTTCAAATATTAAGGAGCAAGAAACTGAAATGAGTCACAGGAAATTCTTTGAGAACCTTAAATTTCTACAGTGTAAATGAGTTATTATTTAAGACCATTAACAATTCAGTTCAAACTCTTTCTGGCTTTATCTCACAATATTCTATTTCCTTTGCTCTGTTTCTGTGAAAAGAAGGAAGGAAGGAAGGAAGGAAGGAAGGAAGGAAGGAAGGAAGGAAGGAAGGAAGGAAGGAAGGAAGGAAGGAAGGAAGGAAGGAAGGAAGAAAGGAAGGAAGGAAGGAAGGAAGGAAGGAAGGAAGGAAGAAAGAAAAAGAAATTTGGCATTCACTTGACAGTTTTCTCAAATCTCTTCTAAGCGTCTAGCTAAGAGTAATTCTATACCTTTTGAAGGTCCTTGCAGTTGGTTTCCCACTTCTTTTCCAATCTGCTAACCAAATTCTTTCTTGTATCATATATACATATCTTTACCCTCTAAGGTTAAAATATTTGGGGATTAAAGTCTACACAGTATCTCTTTTGCTCTAGTTCTTAATGGATATTGTATGGTTAATGGATATTTGTGGAGATGAGTTGAATTGAATTAACTAATTTACTCATGATCACTTAGTAAGGTAGAACTTGGAAAATAATTCAGGAATTATATTTTCTTGTAGGATCAATGATATAGCCCTATCTCAGGAGACTCTATTTTTAAATACTTCATCACTTAAATTCACTATCTTTGTGACCTTAAATAAGCCACTTATTCTTCTTGTACATCATTGCCCTTATCTGTAAAATAAGATAGTTGAACTAGATGGTCTCTGAATTACATTTTGCATCTAGATTTATTATCCTCTGATTCAAATACCTGGGTCCAGTGTTCTTGCCATTACACCTTTAAAAGCAATATATATAACTATGATGTCAATATAAATTGTTGTTGATAAATAGTCAAAATGAATATTAATTACCTCTTCAGATGAACATTATAATCATTTCAATATACTCATCCTGTCAAAGCTTATCCAAGTTCTCCAAATAGTTTACTAGAGGAAATCTATTAAACACCCATGAGATATTTAATACTAAGTGGCTAGAATGTTTGGCTAGAATTGGGATGACCTGACTTCAAATATTTACTCATTATGTGACCTTGGGCAAATTACTTAGCCTCATTGTCTCAGTTTTCTAATTTATAATGAAAAAGAAAATACACATTACTCTAGTATTTTTGCCAATAATACCATAAAATGGATCATAAATTGTCAATAACAACGGAAAACAATTAAATAGAAACCACTTGAGATCTATTCTTATTGCCATGTGACTAGATCATTTCTATTCCTATTATAAAATCACTTGATCATGGTCTTTAAGCTTATTATTCTTCAGAGTAATTGAAATAACCATCTCTCCTTGTTCCTTTGGCTTATCTCTCCACCATATATTCTCCCTTCTCTAATCGGAAATTCTTTCCAGTCCTTCTATGTTTGATAGGACAACGAACCTTCATTCCTCTCCCAGCAGTGTTTCTGACTTCCTTGACTTTGTTGTTATGTAATTTTCCTCCTCCTGTCAACTCTTTCACTTTTCAGATTTCATTTTGTGTATTATCTTCTCTATAGAGAATGTCTCTATTTCTCTCTCTTTTTTAATCTAAAGTGCTTAATGCAGTACCTGGAATAATAATTGCATAATACATGCATATTGCCTATTTTCCTGCTTTGTTAGACATTGGAGGCTGCTTACAAACTATGGAGAGGGTCCCTATTATTTTCTTTGTTATTTCTCCAGAGAGATAATGGTTTTCCATTTCATGACATAAGGTGAGATCAATAAAATAACAGTATTGAAAGAATAGACCTTTGCTTTAACAAAGGGAAGAGCTTTGCAATATCGTCAAAGCAACATAGCCTACTCTCCACTTGATTTTCAGTTCTGGGACCAGGTCACTGTCCATCTGCTGAAACTGTCCCAATTATTCATGCATGTCTGTGAAAATTATGGGAAACTAGGAGATAGAGAAAAGATGGAAGAGAAAAGTAGGAAATTACCAGAGTTCTCCATAAAAACATATCTGAGAACATTTAAATGTAGCCACAAAACAAATTCTAGCATGGCAGAATTTTAGAAAAATGACAGAGTGAAACAATTCTCATGCCAAAATAAACTTAGCAGGTAACCTCTGTCACAAAAGGGTGAGAGAGGTCTGTAGCCCAGTCCATATTGTGAAACTCTAAACAGACCCCAACAATGAAGGAGCAGACTTTCCCAGCAACTGAATCAGAAGCAGAGCAACTACTTTCAGAGTTCTCAGTCTCCAGATGGTCAAAAAGGGGATTGCATGGGCTCATTTGCTGGAACTGGGGAAAGGACTCTTGCTTTTTACTCAGATTCAAGACATAATCCTGGGTAAAACAAAACAACAAAAATTTTCACATCATAATTTTGTGCCAAAATAGAAAAGGTACCCCCATTACAATTCCAGGGGGAAAATATTACCTGTGGTCCTTCACAGACCAGAGCACAGACGAGGATCATGCAAACCTTACAGGTTTTTAGAAATGTCTCTGAAAATACTTGTACAAAACCACTGAAGCTTCATTCATTGAGTGACCTTTGTTGCTCTGAATATATGTTCTTTGATGCAGCTCTCTACGCATAGCAGAAGTCTGCTAAGAACAAGATAGGAAGGCAGGAAGCCCTATAAAAGCTAATATTCAGGACAAAAAACAGCGATCCTTAAATTTATGAAAAGTCTAATTCATGTGTATGTATGTACACATATAGACTTAATTTATGTTTATGTACATATACATTCATGAATGTGTGTGCAATACAGTATATATGTTTGCAAAAAAATTTCTTATTTGAAAAACGGTCTATTCATATTTTTTGTTTATTTATCAATTGAGGAATGATTTATGACCTTATAAATTTAATGCAATTTTTTGTTTATTTTAGAAATAATACCTTTATCAAAACTACTGGTTGTGAAGATTATTTCCCAGCTTTCTGCTTTCCTTTTAATTTTGGCAGCATTGATTTTATCAGTACAAAACCTTTTTAATTTAATATAGCAAAAATCATTCATTGTGCAGTTCATAATGTGTTCTAATTGATTTGGTCATAAATTTATCCCCCTTTCCATAGATTTGATAGATAATGCATTTCTTGGTCTATTACTTTATCTATGGTGGCGCTCTTTATTTCTAAATCCTATACCCATTTTTTACTTTGTTTTGTTATAAATTGTGAGATATGGATCTATGCCTACTTTTTTGCCATACTATTTTCCAGTTTTCCCAACAATTTTGGTCAAATGGTGTGTTCTTATCCCAAAAGTTGATGTCTTTGGATTGGTCAAATTGTAGATTTATGTATGCATTTACTGGGGCTTCTTTCAAACCTATCCAAATCCACTAATCCTAATCCACTTATCCACCAGTACCAGGCAGTTTTTATGACTGCTACTTTATAGTGTAATTTTAGATCTGGAAGAGTTAGGCCACCTTCCTTTACATATTTTTCATCAATTACCTTGTTATTCTTGCCCTTTTTTGTTGCAGATGAATTTTTTACTATTTTTTCTATCTTAGTAATTATTTGGTAGTTTGATTGTTATGGCACTGAAGAAATAATTTAATTTGGGTAGAATTGTGTCAATTTTATTTTATTAACTTGACCTAACCGTGAGCATTTGACATTTTTCCAATTATTTAGATCTTACTTTATTTGACTGAGAAATGCTTTATAATTGTGTTCATACAGTTTTGGGGTTTGTCTTAGATTCTCAATTATATAATGTTGTCTAAAATTATTTTAAAAGGAATTTCTCTTTCTATCTCTTGCTCTTGGACAGTATCAGGTGTTTACCAAATAAACATTAAAAACAAACAAACGTAAAAGAAGAAAGGACTTTAAACATACAAATATATTTATAGCAGCTCTTTTCTGGAGGCAAAGAACATTGAGAGATATGGTCATCATTTGGGGAATGACTGAAGAAGTTGTGGTATATGATTGTGATGGAACACATAGCACTGTCCTATAAGAAATTATGATAACAATATTATAAGAAAATCCTGAAAATATTTACCTGAACTTGCACAAATCTATATTAGCAAACCCAAGTGAAATAGCATGCAGTTAACAGCAATACTATAAGATGATCAACTCTATATGATTTAGATTTTCTTCTCAATTGTATTTTTAGCAATGCCATGATCAAAGATGATTCTGAAGGACTTATGATGAACAGTGTTATTCATCTTGAAAGAAATAACTGATAGTACATGCATTCAGATCAAGGAATACATAATTTTAAATTTGATTATTTTTGTTTTTATCCATTTTCTTTTACAATATGAATACTACTGAAAAATGTTTTGCATAAGTACACATATGTTGCTTGACTTCTCAATGAGGGGGATAGGAATGGAGGGAAAAATTTGGGACTCAAATTTAAAAAATGCTGAAAATTGTTTTTATAAGTAATTATGGAAAAAAATGCTAAATAAAAATAAGAACACTATGGAAAATAGTCATTCGATATACAATTGGTTTTTCTTGTGTACATGGGAAGTTCAAACTCCTTTCAATAAGTAACATTTTATTATAGGAGAATCTATGACTTGATTCAATATACACCATTGCTACACAAACAGAACTACTTATTATACCTACCATCCCCTGAGAATTGTTCTTCATCTTGATCTCATTTAAACACTTTGAAAAGTATTTGTACTTTTCTTTTACTCATTCTTGCATTTTTATTTTATAATCATGTAGCTAGATTATTTTTTCTACTATACTTATTTAATTTTTCTTCTTTTTTTCTGTATGTACCAGCTATATAATATGACATCACCATTCATTCATAATGACAGAACAAAGAAAACAATTTGAATCAGAAGGATTCCTCCATAAACTATATGAGTTCAAATGGGGAAGTATAGAAAACCCAGATGAAATCATGTAAGCTTCATGCATAAGATTTTTCTTATTTGTAAAATCAATGCCACGGACTTCACGTATTCTATGTTACTTTGAAGGTTTCAATGTATGCTCTTTGAACATTATAGAATTTTAGCAAAGAAAATAATTCAGAAAATTAATTTCTACAAATATATGGGAAAAGGTCTAATAAATATATGGGGAAACACCTACTTGGATAAAGTAAAAATAACAACGATAAAAAATGCAAAAAAAGTGAAAAAAAATGTTATCTACTGAATTTTAGAAAGTAAAACAGTGTTAGAAAACTTCCCATCATTAATGGGCATGTTGAAAATAAAATCTCAAGAAACATTTGGAATCAACTTTAAAGAACTGTCAGAGCAGGTAAGTTTCTTTGAATTCAGCCAGTATAATAAAAAACCTTCAAATGAGAATACTGAAATCAGCGATGTAAAGTGTCTCATCTAAAGTTATACAGGCAGAGAGGAATGAAGTTATGATTCTAACTTATACCTCTGATTCTAGAATATTTTGTTGTTCCCCCCAACCTTTTTAATAACAGAAGCCTAGACATTTTCAAGCAATGTTGAAAGGGATCCAGGAAAACTGGGCCACTAATACATTGTTGGTGGAGCTATGGACTCATCCAACCTTTCTGGGGAGCAATTTGGGATTATGCCCAAAGGGCAACAAAAATGTGCAAACCATTTGTTCCAGCAATGCCACTACTGAGTCTATACCCTGAATAGATTATGAAAAAGGGTAAAAACATCACTGGTGCAAAAATATTTATAGCAGCCCTGTTTGTTGTGGCAAAAAAATTGGAAATTAAGTGAATGTCCTTCAGTTGAGGAATGGCTAAACAAACTGTGGTATATATATATGTCATGCAACACTGTTGTTCTAGCAGAAACCAGGAGGGATGGGAATTCAGGGAAGCCTGGAAGGATTTGCATGAACTGCTGCTGAACAAGATGAGCAGAACCAGAAAACATTGTATACCCTAACAGCAACATGCAGGTGATGATCAAGCCTGATGGTCTAACTCACTCCATCAGTGCAACAAGCAGGAACAATTTTAGGCTATCTGCAATGGAGAATACCATTTGTATCGAGACAAAGAATTATGGACTTTGAAAAAAGACAAAAGACTATAACCTTCAAATTAGGGGAAAAAAACATCTCATGTAATTTTGTTTTCTCATACTTTATCTTCCTTCAGGATATGATTTCTCTGTCATCACATTCTCCTGAGATCAATGTATAACATGGAAGCAATGTAAAGACTATCAGAATGCCTTCTGTGGGGGTGGGGGGAGGGAAGCAAGAATGGGGGAAAATTGTAAAACAAAATAAATAAAATCTTTCAAAAAATAATACTTACAGGAGAAAGTGTCCCCCCCCCCCAATATGAAACCCATTTTCCTAGTCCAGCAAGGTCTTCTGATGCTTTGTCCTATGCACTTCTTTTTTAAACCATAGGGTATAAGATGAAGAATCTAATTTAAATTTGAGTGTATCTTTCCTACTTAGTGTTACACAGTAACTTCAGTGTTTACTGGCAGATGACAGTTCAAAAAGAAGTTTTTGGACAGTTCAGTACCTTGTGTCTCCAGATATATGCAACCTCCCTTTGGAAAGGTATTTTCAATAAGCAACCTTATCAACTATCCTAAAACTTTCTCTTGGCTCCAAGGCTGAAAATTCAAAATTACCACTGCTGTTTTTTGTTTATCAAAGAGATGGGAAATTAACTGAGAGAATGAAATATCCCCTGGGCCATAGAATAAAAGCTCCCATTAAAAGGGACATATTCAACAAGGGATTGCTTAGGGAATAAGCAAGGGAAAGAACAAGGAAGTAATAGAAGAGAAGTTAGCTAGTCATCTCAAATTTTTCAGGTCTCATATGAGAGTACTTTTTGATTCTTAGTTTTCATTAGAAGCACATTGTTAATGAATAAATGTTTTGCATGCAACATTCTCCTTGTCATAGCTATGGTTGCTGGTAAGTAATTTATTTAGTCACACTGGATTATAGCTAAGTATTACAGTCTTCTTTATTCACTCTCAATGTACAAACTGTTTTATAAACCTTACTCCATCAAGCCAAAAGATGCACGGAGTACCTCACCATTCTGTATTGCCACAGGGCTCAATAATCTATAGATCATGTAATAATTTCATTTAGTAGCACAATAAAAGTCAAAATAGTTTCCATGAGACGGTTATGTATGGTAATCTGGATTATTGTGGCCTCCTACCAACTGTATTAGCATTGTAATGTTGTTTCCACTACTAGGATTTTGGTGGATTTTTTTTAAGTTTATATTTATTGAATCATTATGAGAACTCAGTTCTTAAACTCTGGAAGAAATAAATTTATACAGAATAAAAAGATAATGTGTGGTGATAATGGCTTCAACTTCCAATTCATCATTTTCCTCTCCTGTTAACTATTATAACTGCTGAGTTTTCAAATTGCTTTATGACAGGGCTCCTGTTAAGTTAAAGTTTGGCATCAGATATGAAAAATGATAAACCAAAGCAGAATTCCTAATTTTATTTTAAATATTAGAATGAGGGTTTCATAGCAGTTTGCCAATATTAGCTTGTGGTATAATATAAAAGGTACAATGGAGCCTTTTGTCCAGTTGGAAATGTATAGCCTTGTGTCTTTTGGAACAGAAAATTGCTTATGTCAAGGTTTATTGAGCTACGCTTGAAAATTTTCTTGTTTTCTTTATTTGTCTTTTTCACAAGATAGATGGAATATATATACGAATATGCATATATACATATAAAATGTAATATATACATACATACATATATGCTTGAATGTGCATGTATACATGTAGCAAGAACTAAAATACAGAGACAGCAAATTTATAAATTCAATATTCATAGCAATAAAGAAGAAATATTTTCAACAAAATGTAATAAAACAAGATAGAGTATAAAACCACAAACCCTTAAAGATAAAAAAGACACACAAGTACAATGCATACTAGTCAAGTGTATGAGATGACATAGGAGATGGAGCTAAAAACATTGGAGAGGGGCAGCTAGGTGGAGCAGTGGATAGAGCACTGGCCCTGGAGTCAGGAGTACCTGGGTTCAAATCTGGTCTCAGACACTTAATAATTATCTAGCTGTGTGGCTTTGGGCAAGCCACTTAAACCCATCTGCCTTGCAAAAACCTAAAAAAAAGACTGGATGGAAGATGTCAACTGTATATTTGTCAAAGAGAACCAGTGATCTCTGAATTTAAAGAAAGGTGAAAAGCAAATAAAGAAAAGAGAAAATTTGAAGTGAAGAATATTATCAATTAAATAAAGATTTCATATGGAACAATGTAAAGAGATGACAATGAAGGAAAAGGCTATATTAGGTAAGAATTGAACTTTTTTGAGATTATAATAAATAACAAGTACTTTATGGTTTGCCATTCTTTACAGTAAAACTTGACTTCCTTACTGTTTACTTGTCTATAAGCAACTTTTTAATTTATTTTAATGCTTCTTTTTATAAATATACATATATATATATATACACATATATACATATTTATGTATGTGTAGGTGTATACACACATCTTGCAGAGCTCCTCATTGCTTTTTTCCAGATTCTAGGATCACTCCAAGGGATTAACTCCTTGGGAACTGACTCATGTTTGCATGACTTCTCTAGTCAATTATGGAGGTGGAGATTACCTAAATCTGACTTGCCCTAGAAATCATTCTCCCCAACAACTCAAGGGTATGCACTATTCACACAGAATCTACTTTGTGATTCCACTTTCAAATACCTATACTTTTCCAAACTTTTCTGTATTCCACCCTGGACAATCAAATATGACTGCTCTTTAATCCTGGAAATTAAATCTTAATATTGACATACTACATTTTCAAAAGCAATCAATGGATCATTACCCTCTCCTGTTAACCATTTAATTGCTGAGTTTTCAGTGTGCTATATGATAGGGTTCCTCCTAATTACAAGGTCGGCATCAAGTAACCACAATGATGGAGCAATGCAGAAGTCTTAATTTTCAATATTGCCCTGAGAGATTCAAAGCACTTTTCTAATGATCCGTTATAAAAAAAAGAAACAGATGGTGCCTAGCATGTCAATTGAAATGTAACATTTTTTAGATGTCTTTTTAATGTCCAGGAATAATTTATCATTGTAGACAGCTGTGAAAATATTTTGTTTCCCATGCATGGATGTCTTTCTTTTCCCAGGTTTCTTAATTCTAATGATATGTTATCAAATATAATAATCAATATCAAATTTAATTTAATCAATATTAGATAAATGATACTTATCTTATGAAACATTCCCCTAACAAAGTGATTCCCTCTGGAACTCCCCAACCTCTTTCATTTCTGCTCCCTGCTAGTTCATTAGTATGGGGTTGTATGCAGATATTTCTCTCTATTTCCTCTCCTCTTGACTCACCATTCTTTTTCTCCATGTACTTCTTTAGGTTTTTTTCCCCCATCCTTTTTTCTTCCTCTCCTTCTTTCAACTTTTTAATTCTTTATTATATTCTCATGGTATGTTAGCCTATTTTGCCATGCATTAATTTTATAAGAACGAACATTTATATTTCTGGTTATCCTCTGTAAAATTAATGTAAAACTAAAAAAAAATTCTCTCTTCTGAGCTAGGTACAATTGCTTTTGTGGCTGTAGGACTTTTCTTCCCTTTCCTTTTCATTCTTTCTCAATTAACAGTCTCATATATTTCCATTTAAACCTTGCATTGACCATATATAGTTTCCACCTTATCTCAAGTGTAAGAGGGAGGGATAGAGAAAAAAGGTAGCAGTGCCTTATTATATGTTGCACATACAACTCTACCAAAGACTGTAACTTTGACAATTGCTTTCCATTTATTTATTTTTTTACTTAACTTTTACCAAACTTGTATTTATAAGTGCATGAGCATAAGTCTGTAAGTGTGCATGCATTCAAGGTATTATGTTAGTATCTGTGTATGTATTTGGATAATATAAAGTACATAAGACTATATATGAGTGTAGGCCATGTGATCAAAAATGGAATACTAGACAATTTCCTTAATGTCAATGACCTCTCAAATGTCTACAAAGAGAAATTATCCACCATTAATAAACGAACGTCAACCATGTCTATGATCTAGGATACTTGGATTTAAAAAAAAAAAGATTAAGCAATTCCTACCATGACCTCATTCACCATCTCAATTTCCAACATCCACAATATTGTAGGCAATAAGACTGCAATAGCAGATCCAAGAACCAAATATATAAGTTTGCAATAAACCCATCCCCATACTAGGTTCCCCATTTTCCCTTCCAATGCTATAGACATACAGTCTTCAGATTATAAGAGTATCCTGAGGCCTTGGTAAAAGTAACATTCTTTGATGCAAAATATCTCTCTTCTCTGAAAAAGACCGGAAGAAACAAGGGAAAGAGGCAAAAACACTCCTTCCAGAACTTGGGATATCCTTACAACAGAAAAATTTCCTGTAGCACCAATGTGGCAACTCTTTAAATTACTAATGCTTGTAAAGAGAACTGAGGAACAGAGGGAGCAGGAATAGAACATTTGGTATGGGGAAATATTTGGTATTCTACTAATAAAGAATTCAGCATATAACTGGGGTTAGTAATGACCATGTGAAATTATCCTTCTCAGAAACTGAATCACTTAAACACTATGTCTTAACATGGGAGTGGCTGATATGCTTCTTTTTTATTAATTAACTTATTTTTCCAACTACATAAAAAAGTTTTGAACATTAATTTTTCTGTTAGATTTTTCTCCCATTTTCCCTTCCCTCTTCCCTCTTCCCTCCCCTTGTCAATGAGGAATGCAAGATAAATCATACATTTACAATTATGCTAAAAATATTTCCATATTAGTCATACTGTGAAAGGAGAATCAGAAAAAAGGGAGGGGGGATATAAAGCAAAAAAAGAAATTGTTAAAAAATTTAAAAATAATATGTTTTGATTTGCACTCATACTCCATCATTCCCTCTCTAGAACTAGATGGCATATAGCATCACAAATCCTTTAGAATTGCATTTGATTATTGTACTGTTGAGAAAAGTTAAGCCCAACATATTTGATCATTATAAAGTGTTTCTGCTTATGTGTACAAGATTCTTCTGGATCTGCTCACTTCATTAAGATCAGTTCATACACGTTTTTCTAGACTTTTCTGAAATCTACCCATTCATGATTTCTTTACAGAACAATAGTGCTTCATTTCATTCACATACTATAATTTATTCAGCCATTCCTCAGTTGATGGGCATCTCCTCAATTTCCAATTCTTTGCCACTATAAAAAGAGTTACTCTAAGTATTTTTCTACATGTGGGCTTTTACCTCTTTCTTAGGATCACTTTGCAATATAGGCCTAATATTGATATTGCTTGATCAGAATATGCACACTTTTATTGCACTGTGGGAGTGGTTTCAAATTGCTCCCTAGAATGACTGCATCAGTCTACAACTCCATGAATAATGAATTAGTTCCTCAGTTTTCCCACATACTCTCCAACATTGATCATTTCTCTTTCTTGTCATATTGGCCAATCTGAAAAAGCAGTATCAGAGTTGTTTCTATTTTCATTTCTCTAAATAATAATGATTATATTTTATATGTCTATAGATCACTTTAATTTTTTTATCTGAAAACATTCATTTCATACTCTAAGACATGTAGTCTTAAAAATGAGTCATTTTTTTATTTGAAAAATAAGTCCTTTGTATGAAAGACTAGCTATGAATATTGTTTACCAACTTAATGTGTTCCTTTTAATTTTGACTGCAATAATTTTTATGCAAAACCTTTTTTAATTTAATATAATCAAAATTGTCCCTTTTACATTCAAATATCTTCTGTCTCCTGGTTCATCATATACCTCTTCCTTCTCCATAAATCTGACAGATAAACTATTCCAAATTGACTTATAGTATTACATGATCTTTAAATCCTGCACCATTTTTGACCTTATCTTGGTATAGGGTATGTGATACTGGTCTCTGACAAAGTTTTGGCCTATATGGAGATAATCATATAATTGCTTTTAGATTTAACTTTAGATATGGTCAATTATACTGATAATTTTTCTAATATTGCATCATACATGCATTCCTGGTATAAATATTATATGAGTAAAAATATTGTCTTAGTGATAACTTGCTGTAATCTTTCAAGTAATATTGTACTTGAAATTGTTGCCTCAATATCAGGAAGAAAATTGGCTTTGATTTTCTTTCTCTGTTTTGACTCTTCCTAGTTTGGGTATCAGCACCTGTTGCTGCCATAAAAGTTGACTGGAAGAAGATATTCTTCACCTATTTTTTTTAGATTTTTCAAGGCAATTGGGTTAAGTGGCTTGCCCAAGGCCACACGGCTAGGTAATTATTAAATGTTTGAGGTAGGATTTGAACCCAGCTACCCCTAACTCCAAGGCTGGTATTCTATCCACTGCACCATCTAGCTGCCCCTTCATCTATTTTTTTCAAAGAGTTTAATGTAGATTTTGGAATTCATTGTTCTTTAAATGTTTGATAGAATTCATTTGTAAATCAAATGTGGATCTGGGGGTTTTTCTTTCCTTTCAGAGTTCATTGATAGCTTGTTCAATTTATTTTTCAGAGAATGTTTATGATACAAACCGCCAGGAAAATATCCATTGGAAAAGGAGGTGTAAGAAGTTAAAGAATGTGGGAAAATAGAGAAGAGATTTTAAAAAATTGAATATCTCAAAAAAGATGAAATCTCAAATACTTTTTACATAAGCAATAAATAAGCAAAATAGTATCAACAGAAGGAACATGATTTACTGATCTAGTAAGCAAGTTCAGGCATATATGTATAGATATAGCTAGTCAAAGGAAAAAGAGGAACTAATATATTTTGAGGAGTTCTTGAAAGCATGATATCCTGTTTCTAAAGTGATCTGCAATATAATTGAAAATAAAAAAATATGAGAACAGATTTATGGCCTTCATAGAATACATAATTGGCAGATTAGGAAATTCTGTACAAAGAAAATACACACTTAAGAAATAAAAGGGGAAAAAAGGTTGAGAATGAACATACATAAAAGTGAAGGACAATTGAGAAAACCAAAAGCAACAACAATAATATTAAAATGAAATATGCTCACTACCCAAATAAGTCATTCTTATATTAAAGACAGAATATAGAGAACAAACTATCAATATCATACATCAACCAGAAAAATACAAGATTGAAAATCTAAACATTCTAATGAAGTAAATAGTAGAAGAGAACTACCCTGAATTTCTGGATGCTAAAAGTAAAATAATAACTAAAGAAAATTATGAATCAGTTCCAAGAAAAAAAATAGAAAAGTTATAAACTCCCATAGTGATTTCCCTTAACAGTTCCATTGATGATCACGTTCTTCAAGTGATCATGTAAAATAAAAAGACTTCCAAACACAATAAAAAGGAAATGTCAATAACAGAAAACAATTTTACATACAACTGAAAATACAGAAATAAAGAAATATTTTCCAAAGTTCAATAGATCTCTGAATATAGTCCATAGTGACATAGTTTGAAAAGGAGAGTTTAATCATAAATTAAAATAATGCATTTGAGTCATTAATTTATTTTTTAATTATTAATTTAAATTGTTATAATTTGTTTCCTTAAATATTTCCTAATTATGGACATGAAATTTTAATAAACAATTTTTTAAAAGTTTGAGTTCCAAATTCTCTTCATTTCACTTTTTCTTCCTTCTTTGAAAGCCAATCAATTTAATATTGTTTATATATTTAAAGTCATGAATGATAGATTCCCATATTATATTAGATATATTGCAAAAGAAAACACAAAATAAAGAAAAAAAGTTTTGTTTTTGTTTTTGATTATTTGAGCATGTGTCAGTCTTAATTCTGAGTTCATCAGTTCTGTCTTTGGAAGTCGTTAGCATCTTTCTTCATGAATAATTTGAAGTTGTCTTGGATCATTGATTTGAATCATTGTCTTGAGCTGTGTCGCTAAGTTTGTTTTTTTTGTTGTTGTTGTTTTATACTTTTTCATTGTCATAATATTGATATGAAAGATGTTTCCTTGATTATTCTCAATTTAATTTGCAACAGTTCATATAAGCATTCCCAGATGTTTTTGAAATAATCTTACCAGTCATTCCATCAAATAATATATCAGTATGTTCAGTCATTCCACACTTGATGAGCATGCCCTTGATTTCCAATTATTTGCCTTCACAAAAAAGTTGCTATAATTATTGTTTGGACAAATACAACATTTTTCTTTTTATGTGATCTCTTTGGGAACCATACTTGGTAGTAGTATTCCTAGGTCAAAGGACAGATGAATTTTTATAGATTTTGGATACAGTTCCAAATTATTTTTCAGAATTATTAAACTAAATAGTTCACAATTCTACCATGGATGAACATCCTAAGTTTTCTGCACACCCCCAAAATTTGTCATTTTTTTCCATTTTTTGTCACATCAGTTTCTTTATGTGAAGATGTATCTCACAGTTTTGTTTTGTTTATATTTGTGTTTTTCACCAGTAGAGATTTGGAGCATTTTAATATGCCTATTCATGGCTTATATTTCTGCTTCTGAAAACTGTCTTTTCATATTCTTTCAACACTGATCTGGGAAGTATCTTTTTATATAAATTTTATTATATTCCTAACACAATTGAGATATGAGCAGAGAAAATTGCTGCATATTATTGCTAATTTTGGATTTTTCCTTTTAATTTTGATTGTAATAATTTTATTTGAACAAAAGATTTTTAAAATTTTCTACAATTAAAATTAACCATTCTACATCTGTTAATTCACTCATCTTCTGTTTAATTGTAAACTTTTCCCTTATCCATAGACCTAAAAGGTATATTTTCACATGTTCCTCTAATTTACTCAAATTATTGCTATTGATGTTTAACTTTTTCATCTATTTTGGATCTTACCTTAGTATTACAAATAGAGGCACTAGTCTTTGCCTTGATTCTGATAAACTTTTTTGTCAAATGGTGGAACCTAGCCCCCAAATTTTAGATCTTTGGGTTTATCAAAAGCTATAATATTATGGTCATTTATTACAATGTATCATGTAAACTATAACTCTCATCCACCAGTCCATTTATTATCCAATTCCAGATTGTCTGGTTAATGACCACTTTGTAATATAATTTGAAATTTGAAGTTACTAGGTTAACTTGCTTCACATTTTTTCATTGATCCTTTGATACTCTTGACCTTTTATTTTCACAGATGAATCTTAATACTTTTTTCCCTAATTCTATAAAATAATTATTTGGTAGTTTCTTTGGTGGGGCACAGAATAAGTAAATTAACTTAGAAATATATTATCATATCATTAGAATTATGGAATTAAATTTTTTAATCAAATTAGTTTGGCCTGCCTCTCAGGAAATAATTTTGTGCTAATCTCTTCAAAATGTATTTGAAAAGTATTTTGCAGTTGTGTTCAATTAAGATTTCCAAGTATTTTATAATGTCTGTCATCATTTTAAAATGAATTTATCTTTCTATATCTTTCCAATATGTTTTGTTGATAGTGTATAGAAATAATGATAATTTATGTATGTTTATTTTATATCCTATAACTTTGTTGAAGTTCTGATTGTTTCAACTAGGTATTGGTTGATTATTTAGAGTTCTCAAAGTGTACTCTAATAGTTTCTGAGAAGGGTGATATTTTTATTTCCTCATTACCTATTTTTCCCTTTCAATTTCTTTCTCTTCTCATTACTTCGCATTTCTGACTTCTTCCTATCCTTAATTCTCTAAGAGAATCAAAATTGCATCACTATGTTTGAGTCAAGGTACAGTGTATCAGACTGGGACTGATCAGACCAATATAAGCTTTAAAGATATTACCACAGATCAGGGCAAGTATTCCATATGAACAACTGGAGTGGAAATGGCTCTGAATCTTGGCATCTCATGTTTGTTTTCAGCTATTACAATTCTCTCTTGCTCATCACCTTCTTTGATGTCGTCATGAGATACTGGACAGTGACTTTCACATCATTCAAATAATTTCAAGGTTTGTTGGAGAGACCTTGCTTCTTCTAACCATTATGAAAATGCCTGTCCTGTGTGAGTTCTCAATAAAATAATAGTTTAGGTAAAGTTATAATATAGCCAGACCTTTGGAGCGATACTCTTTGAAAGAGTATGAATAATTAACAATTTAGATCAAAAAGTTCTCCCAGTCTTCTGCTGTATAAATAGAATGTTTCTTTTTCCTCTCACACATATTGTTGTTGCTTATATACATGTATATATAATGCATCTTGCTCTTGCTCTTTTAATCTCTTATAATTTTATTTTTACTGAAACCACAGTGCTCCATCATTCATTTCTATAAGCTATTAGATTTTAATAGTAGAAATAGGAGTTTTCTATAGAAATGAGTTGTAGGGCATCATCAATATTACTTTCAAAAATGTCCCAAATACAGTTCCATCTAATATCATTATTTTATTCATTTCTAGGGGCAACCTTTTGCACATCTATAGCAACTATATATATATATACATATATATATATATATATATATATATATATATATATACATATATATATATATATATATGTATATATATATACATATATATATTTATATATAAATGTGTGTGTGTATCTGTGTGTGTGTGTGTACATATAGAAAGACACACTATAAAATAAGTCACTGGTTATCTAACTAACTGTATTTTCTTTTTCTCAAATAAAGGTTTCAGTGTGTGTACGTGCATGGACCTAAAAACAGTAAATGATAGACACAAGGGAACATCACCCTAATGAAATTTTAATTTAATATTTTGCTCTGTTCAAGGTCCAAGTGTTCTATACAAACTTGTTAATTCCTTTTGTCACTTTTTCATGTGTCTTCAAAGACTGAGAGAGCAAATATCCATTCTGGTAGTTCCATTTTTGTTGTTGTTGTTGTTGAGGAAAATAGGTCACAATGAAAATATAAAGAGTTATTTTCTTTCACAGTTATTTGTGCTTTTCGAGTTTTGCGTGTCTATTCTCACAGATAATATGAGTTAGAAGAATCTTATATAATGTTTGGTAAAGATCTTAGTTTTCATCTTAATGGAAATTTTTTTTTCATTATTAAATGTGAAGTCTAAGCTTGCAATCTTTCATTATTCTTCTTCCTTTTACTTAGTTTTATACCTAATAATTAGCTTTTCTGAATCAGATTGTGTTTGGTTGTGTCATCTACCAATATATATTCAAATGTTTGTTGATTGAACCTAGTTTCTATCTTCATTTAGGTATAATTTTACCACAGGATAATTTTTTTATGAAATTGAAACAATTAAAACCACCACTTGCCTTTTGCCTCATTCTAACTTTTTTAAGAGCTCACTTTTAAAAACTCATTGAGGTGTAAATTGTAACATTATTTGATCATCTTTATCATTTCCCATTAGTTGGTATTGCTGTATTATTTCATTTTTGGCAAGATAATGGGGTTAATTCAATTGCCCAAGGTCACACAGCTAAATAATTATTAATTTTCTGAGATCAAATTTGAACTCAGGTGCTCCTGATTTCAGAGTTAATGCTCTATCCAGTGTGCCATCTAGCTGCCCCTGGTTTTATCTTTTGCTCAATAATCTGCTTGCCATTGGACAGTCAAGTCTAAATTCCTATGAAAATAAGTAAAAAAGTTCTGTCCCATAACATTAGTTAATTTTATTTTTTGTTTCATTTTAATCTTTTTTTTGTTGTTGTTTATTGTTCACCATCTTCTATGCTGACTTTCTTCTTGGAGAAAATATTCATGTCATACAAATTTCTTGATAGCTTCTAAACTTTAGCATTTCCAGCATAGGTTTTTACTTTGTATCCCCCAGATCATCTTCCTATTGAAGTTACTAAGAAAGAAGGTTTGTGATGATACTATTTAGTGAATTATCTTCAACTCTTCTTAGATATTCTATAATTCTTCATCCACTGTAGTGGATGGAATACACATTTTAATTATATTTGTGGAGAACTTTTTTGTTTTTTCTGTCCAGGACTTAAAGAAAATATTAGTGATTCAGAATAAAGTATCTTTCTTTGGATGCAAAGTGAAACCAAGTTTATGGGCTATTTATTTTTCTATTCATCATTTCACTCTCATCCATTATAATGATTGTTTAGTTATTTGTTTACTGATCTCTTATTATTTATTTAAAATCTTATTCCCCTCTCTGATGAGAACATATTACATATCCTACCTATTTATCTGCAATTTTATCAACTACAAACTTATTAAATAATTGTGAATTTAAAATGAATACTTAATAAGAATCATATGCAATAATACAAGTTGGCACAAAATATACATTGTAGGTCAAAATACTAGGTCAAACATGATACTCCTGTTTTAGAAAGTGAAAAAAATTAAATTCTTCAAATGCAGTTTGGTGACCTTCAAATTGTCAGATAAAAATAGGTCTAGAAATTTATTTCATTGAGATGGCTACAAGGAGGTGAAAAGGGAAAGTGATGATCACTAAAAGTCAGTAATGGTTATTCACAAAGATATCTATTTTACTGTTTTGATATTTCTATAAAATATGCTATCCAGAACATATTTTAGATATTGCTAAAGCATGGAAGAAGAAACTAGGGCTATATATTAAAGAATTTTAAACAACATATATATATATATATATATATATATATATATATTAATTGAATAAATATTTTATTTGTTTTCAAATGGTAATTTCTATGAAACTTTTTTTGCAAGGTTTTCAATTTTACTTCAATGTAGTCTTTAAAATTACTTCCATGATACACATATATCCAAGTTGAATGTGTTGGGAGAAGAAATAGATCCAAAAGGAAGAAAGAGAAGACAAGAAAGATAGTAAAATTACATAATACATGTGACAATTTTAAAAAATAGAAGGTAAAGACTTCTGACCAAGATGGCAGAAAGAAGACAGGCACTATGTTAAGTGTTCCTAGTTCTACTCAAACATAACATGAAAGAAACCTCTTTTTCTTTGTTTTTGTTTTTTGTTTTTTGCAAGGCAATGAGGTTAAGTGACTTGCCCGATGTCCCACAACTAGGTAATTATTAAGTGTCTGAGGCCAGATTTGAATTTAGGTACTCCTGATTCTAAGGTCAATACTCCATCCACTGTGCAACCTACGTGCCCCTGAAAGAAACCTCTTAACAGAAATTCAATCAAAAAAACTCAGAAAGAGAAGTAAGTAGAAGAACACCTAGCAACAAGGTCTGTCTCAGGGGACCAGAGGCGAACAAGAAGACAAGATCAGAGGGCAGGTGCAGGGACAGAAGCTGGGGGAACCAGACGACCAGGATCAACCAGAGAGACTTTGGTGAGTGGTGGGTGTGGGAACCAACTTTAGATGCTGAATCTTTGGTCAGAGGTAGGGGAGAAAAGAGCCATGGGAGGGTGAGTTACAGCAGAGTTTCACAGAGCATGACTGAAGAACAACCAGCTGGGACAGGGATCTGAGCTCCATACTTTCAGAGGTGCACTTTTTCAAGAACAACCAATAAACAACTCCCAGCCCCTCGAGCTCAGGTGTGGGCAACAGAGTTCACTCAACTGAAAGAGATATTAGCTTCTGTCACCAGGGTTCAGCCCATTCTTTAAGGTGAACACAGACCCTACTGTTGAGGGCCTCAAATGCTCCAGAGAAAGCAACCAACAACCTCTACTTACTGGCCATTGGAATTACTAAGCCAAATTAACAAAGTCTCTAGGATCATCAAAAAGCAAACCTCTGAGAGACAGCCCCGTCCAACACAAGATGCTAGGAAGATGAAGAAAGGCCATCACAAACTAGGGCCCATGGAGAATTAATTAGAAGAAATGGATTATAATCCAGAGAGATCTAGTACTCCTGAGGAGAATATAAATTGGTCTCCACTCCAGAAAAACTTCTTTGAAGAAATCAAAAATGAGTTTATATATCCATTTGAAAAAACTGGGCAAAGAAACTCAAGGGAAACTTAACATGTTACAAGAGAAAATTAACATCTCATAACAAGAAAATTAATTCTTGGAAAACACAATTGGACAAATAGAAAATGAGAATACTTCCCTCAGATCCTCAATTGGACAAATTCAAAAAAATAATTCTCTTAAATTCTCAATTGGACAAATGAAAAAAGGAAATGATTCTCAGAAAACTACACTTAGACAAATGGAAAATTCATTCAAAAACAGAATTGACCAACTAGAAAAGGAGTTGCAAAAGTTAAATGAAGAAAATTCTCCAAAAAAAGAATGGAATAAATGGAAACTAAAAACTTTAGAATAGATTAAGAAGGGACAACCTGAGAATTATGGGCCTTCCTGAAAGCATTGAAGGAAAAAAAAAAGCCTGGACTTAATATTACAGGATCTAGTGACAGAAAATTACCTTGATATCATGGAACCAGAGGACAAAGTAGTTATTGAAAGAATGAATGCATCCCCTCCAGAAAGCGATCCTAAAATGAAAACATCAAGGAATGTTGTGATCAAACTCAAGAACTATTAAATAAAAGAGAAAAAATGCTTCAAGCAGCCAGAAAGAAACAATTTATGTACTAAGGAGCCACAGTAAGGATTGTGCAGGATCTGGCTGTATCAACATTATGGGAACAAAGGGCCTGGAACAAGCTATTCCCAAAAGACCAAGGGAGCTTGGAATGCAGCCAAAAATCCACTATCCCACAAATCTGAGCCGTCTTTTTCAGGGGAAAAGGTGGATATTTAAGAAAATGGAAGAATTTCAAAAATTCCATATGAAAAGACCATAGCTAAATAGAAAATTTGGACATCAAACGGGAGGTTCAAGAGACACACGAAAAGGTGAAAAAAGGGGATATAAAGAATAAAAACTGCTATCCAATAAGTTGAAACTGGCTATATCCCACCACGGGAAGAAGATTCTCATAAATCTTGAGAATTGAAACTCTAGCAGAGAATTGGAACTCTAGCAGATAGAATATATCTAGGCAGAAGTGATGGATACTCAAGATTTATCCATGAGACTGCTATCCAATGGGAGGAAGCTAACTATAACACCACTTGGGAGAAACACTCTAATAACACTCAGGAATTGTAAATCTATTAGATAAAATGTAGTTAGCTAGAAGTGATCAATACTCATAATTTTCTTTGAGTCAGATATAATGATTTAAAATTACTAACACCTTAAGAACACAAGAAGAGATGGGAAGAGGAAGGGTTTTGAAAGGGTTAATCTCATTACACTAAGACATACAACATACCTATGGTAATAGAGAGGAAGAAGGGAGGAGATGAGAAACACCTGAATCTTCTTCTCATAAGACTTGGCTTAAAGTCAGTTTACACACATACTCAGTTAACTTAAAAAACATCTAACCTCTCAGTTATTAAAAGGGTAAAAGGGGAGGGGGGGCACAGAAAGGGAGGGGAGGAAAAAAGAGGACTTAACAAAAGAAAGGGCAGGGAAAAGGGAAAAATTTAAAGGGTAAAGAAAGGGGAGGGGGTGGATATAGAAGGGCAAACACACTGAAGCAGGTGCTATTCAGAAAAAAATCCTGGGGAATATGGATAAAGGTGATAAGGGGAAAATAAAAACAGAGGGAAGATAGCATGGATGGCAATAAATAATTGGTAACTATAGCTTTGAATGATATTGGGATGAACTCTTCCTTAAAATATAAGTAAATAGAAAAGTGGATTTAAAACCAGAATCCTACAATATGCTGCTTACAAGAAACTCATTTGAATCCAAGAGATACGCAAAGAGTAAAGGTAAATGGGTGGAGCAAAATATATTTGCTTCAGCCAAAGTGAAAAAAGCAGCGGTAGCAATTCTTATCTCAGATAAATCCGCTGCAAAAATAGATAGCATTAAAAGAGATAATGAAGGAAACTATATCCTCCTAAAAATCTACCAAAGACAATAAAACAATTTCAATATTAAATATATATGCACCCAATGGTATAGCATCCAAATTCTTAGAGGAGAAGCCAAAATAACTACAGGAAGACATAGTTAGCAAAACTCTACTATTGGGAGACCTCAGCCTCCAGTTCTGAGATCTAGATAAATCAAATCATAAAATAAAGAAGAAAGAACTTAAGGAAGCAAATAAATTGTTAGAAAAACTAGATATAGTAGATTTACAGAGGAAATTAAATATGGAAAGAAAGAAATATACTTTTTCTCTACAGTATATGGTACTTATAGAAAAATTGACCATGTACTAGGATACAAAATCCTAATGATTAACTGCAGAAAGGCAGAAATAGTGAATACATCTTTCTCAGTTCACAATGCAATAAAAGTCATATGCAATATTGGGCCAGGGAGATATAGACGCAGAACAAATTGGAAACTGACTAACCCCACTTTAACGAATGAATGGATAAAAAAAATTATAGAGAGTATCAGTCATTCTATCCTGGATAATTGCAATAAGAAAACAGCATACCAAAACCTGTGGAATTAACTCAAAGCATTTGTCAGGGGATATATTATATCTTTAAATACTTACATGAATAAATTAGAGAAAGAGGAAATCAATGAACTAAATATGCAACTAAAAAATTAGAGAAAGTACAAATTAAAAATCACTAATTAAATACAAAATTTGAAATTGTAAAAATTAAAGAAGAAAGTAATATTGAAAGCAAAAAAAACTATTGAATTAATAAATAAAACAAAAAGTTGATTTTATACAAAAAACAATAAAATTGATAAACCTATAAGCAATTTGATTAAAGAAAGAAAGAAGAAAATGAAATTGATAGTATCATAAATGAAAAAGGTGAACTCATCAACAATGAGGAGGAAATTAAAGTAATGATTCAAAATTATTTTGCCCAATGTTATGCCAATAAATTTGGCAATCTAAGTGAAATGGATGAATACTTACAAAAATATAATTTACCCAGGTTAAATGAAGAGGAGATTAAATACCTTAACAACCCTATCTTAGAAAAAGAAATTCAACAAGCTATCATTGAACTCCCTGAGAAAAAATCTCCAGGGCCTGATGGATTCATAAGTGAATTCTACCAAACATTTAAGGAACAATTCATTCCAATTGTATATAAGCACTTTGGAAAAATAGAGGAAGATAGAACTCTGCCTAACTCTTTCTAAGAAACCAATATGGTGCTGATATCTAAATCAGGAAGAGTTAAAACAGAGAAAGAAAATTATAGACCTATCTCCCTGATGAATAAAGATGAAAAAATATTAAATAAAATTGTAGTAACATGATTACAAGTTATCACTGGAATAATACATTATGACAACGTAGGATTTATCCCAGGAATGCAGGGTGAGTTCAGTATTAGGAAAACTTAGTATAATTAATTACATCAACAACAAACCTTTCAGAAATTATATGATCATATAAATAGAAGCTAAAAAACCTTTTGACAAAATACAAAACCTATTCCTACTAAAAACACTAGAGAGTATAGGAATAAATAGACTGTTCCTTAAAATAATTAGCAGTATCCATCTGAAACCATCAACAAACATTATATTCAATGGGTAGACTCTGGAGGCATTCCCAATAAGAAAAGAGGTAAAAAAAGGATGGCCATTAACACCACTAACATTCAATATGACTTTAGAAATGTTAGCTTCAGCAATTATAGAAGAAAAAAAATGGAAGGAATTAGAATTGGGAAGGAAGAGATAAAACTCTCACTCATTGCAGATGACATGATATATACATAGCAATATGAAATCCCTAGGAGTCTATTTGCCAAGGCAGCTTCAGAAACTTTTTGAAAACAATTAAAAACATTTCTCATGCAAATTAAATAAGATTTAAATAACTGGGCAAATATCAACTGTTCATTGATAGGTAGAATTAATATAATAAAAATGACAATTCTAACAAAACTAAACTATCTGTGTAGTGCCCTACCAATCAAAATTCAAAAATACTTACTTTAATGAGTTAGAAAAAGATATAAGTAAATTCATATGGAGAAATAAAAAGTCAAGAATTTCCAGCTATTTAATGAAAAAAGTGTGAAAGAACAGAACTTAGCCCTAACAAATCAAAAATTATATCATGAAGCATCAGTCAGCAAATCTGTCTGGTATTTGCTAAGAAATAGAGTGGTGGACCATTGAATGGACTAGGTGCAAGATCAGGGAATGATTATAGTCATTTGCTGCTTGATAAAACAAAAGATTCCAGCTATTGGGATAAAAACACTATCTTTGATAAAAAAAAAACTCTTGGGAAATTGGTAGTTAGTATGGAAGAAACTTCGATTAGACCAACACCTCACACCCTTTACCAAGATGAGATCCAAATGGATACAGGACTTAGACATAAAAAACAATACTATAATCAAATTAAAAGATCAAGTACTAGTTTACATATCAGATCTATGGAAAGGGAAGCTGTTTATGACTAAGGACGACATGGAGAAAATCACTTAAAAAAACTAGATGATATCAATTTCATTAAATTAAAAAGCTTTTTCACAGATAAAACCACTGTAACCAAGATCAAAACAATTGTAGTAAACTGGGAAAAAATGTTTACAACTAATGTTTCTGACAAAGAACTCATTTCTAAAATATACAGAGAACTGAGTCATATTTTTTTTAATAAAAAGCCATTCCCCAATTGACAAATGGTCAAAGGCAATTTACAGATGAGGAGATCAAAGCAATTCATAGTCCTTTGAAAAATTGCTCTAAATCATTAATTATTACAGAAATGCAAACTAAAGCTTCACTGAGGTACCACCTCACACCTCTCAGACTGGCCAATATGACCAGAATGTAAAAGAATCTTCATTGGAAGGGATATGAGAAATCAGGGACACTATTACATTGTTGGTGGAGTTGTGAACTCATCCAACCTTTCTGGAGAGAAATTTGAAACTATGCCCAAAGGGCAATATAAATGTGCATGCCCTTTGATCCAGCAGCACCACTACTGGGTCTATACCCTGAAGAGATAATGAAAAACGGTACAAACATCACTTGTACAAAAATATTCATAGTAGCCCTGTTTGTGGTGGCAAAGAATTGGAAATAAAGTAAATGTCCTTCAATTGTGGAATGGCTTAGCAAATTCTGATGTATATATATATATATATATATATATATATATATATATATATATATATATGTATTCTGATTATATATATATATATATATATATATATATATATATATATATACACTCTTGTTTTATTAGAAACAAGGAGGGATGGGAATTCTGGGAAGCCTGGAGGGATTTTCATGAAATGATGATGGGTGAGATGAGCAGAACCAGTAACACGCTGTACACCCTAACAGCAACATGAGAGTGATGATCAACCTTGATGCACACACTCATTTCATCAGTGCAAAATTCAGGGACAATTTTGGGATGTCTGCAAGGGAGAATACAAACTGTATCCAGATAAAGAACCTTGGAGTTTGAATAAATTTCAAGGACTATTCCCTTTAATTTAGAAAAAAAAAACACTGATACCATATTGCCTGATCTTGTTATCTCTCATATTATGTTTCTTCTTTAAGGATATGATTTCTCTGTCATTCCACTCCATTTGGATTAATGTACAACATGAAAATAATGTATAGACTGAGAAATTGCTTTCTGTGGGGGGGGTGAGGGGAGTAAGATTAGGGTAAAAATTGTAAACCAAAATAAATAAAATCTTTAATTAAAAATGAAAGAAAGAAAGAAAGAAAGATAGAAAGAAAGAAAGAAAAAAGAAAGAAAGAAAGAAAGACAGACTACATGGATCCCTTCCAGAAAGAGTTCCTAAAATGAAAGCACCAAGGAATGTTGTGACCAAATTCCAGAACCAACAGATAAAAGACAAAATCCTGGAAGGTGCAAGAGAGAAGCAATTTAAATAGCAAGGAGCCACAATGAGGATTACTTAGGACCTGGCTGCAGGTATGGAAGAACCTGGAATGATATATTCTGAAGAGCAAGGGATCTTGGAGTGCAGTCAAGAATCCACTATCCAGCAAAGCTGAGCCTTCTCTTCAAGGGGAAAATATTAACTTTTCATGAAATGGGAGACTTTCAACATTTACTGATGAAAAGATCAGAGCTAAATAGAAAATCTGGACATCAAACAGGGGGTTCATGAGACACATGAAAAAGTTAAAAAATAGGTAAAGGGAAAAAACTGCTATCCAATAAGATGAAACTGGCTATATCCCAATTAGGGACAAAGATTCTCATAAATCTTGAGAGTTATAATGCTATACTTAGCCAGAAGGGAGAGAAACTCATAATTTCTCTGTGACTGAGATAGAATGATTTTTAAAAAATACATCCTTAAAGAAGAGGACAGTAAGGAGATGGGAGGATGGAGGGGGACTGAAAGTGGCAAATGTCATTATATTAAGATGTACAAAGGACATATTGTCATGGGGGGGAGAAGAGAGAAGTTGGGGACCACCTGAATATTTATCTCATCCGAATTGTCTTAAAGTTAAGTTCCACACACTCAGTGATGTTAAAAACTTTATGTAAGATTTTGAATATTAAACGGGGAGAAAGGAATGGGAGAAGAGGAGGGGGAGAAAAGGGAAACTAACAGGAGGACACAAGGAAAAGGAGAAAAGGAAAAGGAAATAGAAAGGGAAGGGGTATTGAAATAGGAGGGCAAACACACTGAAGATGGCAGTATTCAGAAACAAAAATTCTGTGGAAAATGAATAAAGGAGAAAAAAGAGGAAAATACAAGTAGAGGGAAGATAGCATGGAGGGAAATAAAGACATAGTAATTATAATTTTGAATGTAAATGGGATGACTCTCTTGTAAAACATATGTGAATACCAGAATAGATTAAAAACCAGAATCATACAATATATTGCTTACAAGAAACTCATTTGAAGCAGAGAGATACATAGAGAGTAAAGGGAAAAGGTTAGAGCAAAATATTTTTGCCTCAACTAAAGTGAAAAAAGAAGGGTTAGCAATCCTTATCTCAGATAAAAAAACTGGAAAATAGATCTCATTAAAAGAGCTAAGGATGGAAACTATATACTTCTGAAAAGTACCATAGATAATAAAGTAATTTCAATACTAAAATATGTATGCACCCAATGGGATAGCATCCAGATTCTTAGAAGAGACATTCAAAGATCTACATGAAGACATAGATAACAAAACTCTACTAGTGCGAGACATCAACCTGCCACTGTCATATTTAGATAAATCTAATCATAAAATAAATAAGAAGGAAGTTAAGGAGTTAAATAGATTTTTAGAAAGCTTATATATAATAGACTTCTGGAGGAAATTGAATGGGAAACGAGAGGAATATACATTTTTTTTCTTCAGTATATGGTACTTGCACAAAAACTGACCACATACTAGTGCATAACAACCTAATGATCAGTTGCAGAAAGGCAAGAATAGAGAATATCTCTTTCTCACATCATAAATCAGTACAAATAATATGCAATATTGAGCCAGGTTGATATAGACTCAGAACTAATGGAAACTCAATGACTTCATTCTAAAGAATGAGTGGATCAAGCAACAAATTTTAGCAAGAATTAATTATTTCATCCTAGATAATGACCATAATGAAACAACATACTTAAACCTATGAGATGCACTCATGGAGACTGTAAGGGGTTGAATTATATCTTTAAATGCTTACATGAATAAATTGGAGAAAGAGGAAATGAATGAACTAAATATTCAAGTAGAAAATTATAGAAAGAACAAATTAAAAGCCCTCAATTAAATACAAAATTAGAAATTCTGAAAATTAAAATAAACAGTAATAAAATCAAAAGCAAGAAAATTATTGAGCTAATAAATAAAACCAAGTGCTGGTATTATGAAAATAAGCGATAAAATTGGAAAACCTCTGGTTAATTTGATTATAAAAGAAGATGAAAACCAAATTGCTAGTATCATAAATGAATAAGTTGAAATTACCACCAATGAGGAGGAAATGTAGTAATTCAGAATTATTTTGCACAACTCTTTGTCAAGAAATTTGACGATCTAAGTGAAATGGACAAATATTTAGGAAAATATAAGTTGCTCAGATAAAATGAAGAGGAAGTTAAATATCTATATAACCCTATCTTTGAAGAAGAAATTCAACAAACCATTATTAAAATCCCTAAGATAAAATCTCCATGACCCAATGGATTCAAAACCAAATTCTATGAAACAGTTGAGGAAAAATTGGTTCCAATCCTACATAGACTCTTCGGAAAAATACATGAAAACAGAACTCTGCCTAACTACTTGTGTAACACCAATATGTTGATGATGATACCTAAACCAGGAACAGCTAAAACAGAAAGAAAATTATAGACCAATCTCCCTGATGAATATAGATGCAAAAATATTAAATAAAATCTTAGCAAGACAATTAAAATAAGTTATGACTATGATAATACATTATGATTAACTAGGATTTATCCTAGGAAAGCAGGGTTGGTTCAATATTAGCAAAATTGCTAATATAATTAATTATATCAAAAAGGAACCTATCAGAAATCATATGATTATGTCAATAGATGCTGAAAAAGCTTTTGACAAAATACAGCACCCATTCCTACTTAAACACTAGGAAATGTTGGAATAAATGGATTTTTTCCTTAGAATTACAAGCAGTATCTATTTGAAACCATCAAAAAAGCATTA